>NC_085139.1:6275703-6477970 GCF_024139115.2 Armigeres subalbatus | reverse complement strand
ACCTGGTGTGATGCAAGATTACCTAGCATTGAGTCATGCGCCGCGCGGCTTCAACATGCGTGTAGTTAATATATTTTGACTTAGACTTTTTTTTACCAAGTCCCTACCCGCCAATCCGTCACAAGACCTAGGCCCATGCCTCTACTGACCCGGGACTGGCATGCCTAGCTAGGTCTGACCTCCCTCTACTTACCTCAATTACCTACCACTATCAATTGGTAGGATAATTTTGTCTTAGACTCAGATACTCAGCCAACCAAGTCCCTACCCGCTACCCGTCACAAGAGGCATGGCCCATGCCTCTACTGACACGGGACTGGCATGCCTAGCTAGGTCTGACCTCCCTCTACGTGCCACTATGCGTTGACCTGGTGTGATGCAAGATGACCTACCACTGTCAATTGGTAGGAGAATTTTGTCTTAGACTCAAGTCCCTACACGCTACCCGTCACAAGACCTAGGCCCATGCCTCTACTGACCCGGGACTGGCATGCCTAGCTAGGTCTGACCTCCCTCTACGTGCCACTATGCGTTGACCTGGTGTGATGCAAGATTACCTTGCATTGAGTCATGCGCCGCGCGGCTCAGATACTCAGCCAACCTAGTCCCTACCCGCCAACCCGTCACAAGACGGCTTCAACATGCGTGTAGTTAATATATTTTGACTTAGGCTTTTTTTCACCAAGTCCCTACCCGCCAACCCGTCAAAAGACCTAGGCCCATGCCTCTACTGACCTGGGACTGGCATGCCTAGCTAGGTCTGACCTCCCTCTACTTGCCACTATGCGTTGACCTGGTGTGATGCAAGATTACCTACCACTATCAATTGGTAGGAGAATTTTGTCTTAGACTCAGATACTCAGCCAACCAAGTCCCTACCTGCTACCCGTCACAAGAGGCATGGCCCATGCCTCTACTGACCCGGGACTGGCATGCCTAGCTAGGTCTGACCTCCCTCTACGTGCCACTATGCGTTGACCTTTTGTCTTTTGTCGTTGACCTTTTGTCTTGCGTAGGAGAATTTTGTCTTAGACTCAGATACTCAGCCAAAGTCCCTACCCGCTACCCGTCACAAGACCTAGGCCCATGCCTCTACTGACCCGGGACTGGCATGCCTAGCTAGGTCTGACCTCCCTCTACGTGCCACTATGCGTTGACCTGGTGTGATGCAAGATTACCTACCACTATCAATTGGTAGGAGAATTTTGTCTTAGACTCAGATACTCAGCCAACCAAGTCCCTACCCGCTACCCGTCACAAGACCTAGGCCCATGCCTCTACTGACCCGGGACTGGCATGCCTAGCTAGGTCTGACCTCCCTCTACGTGCCACTATGCGTTGACCTGGTGTGATGCAAGATCAATTGGTAGGAGAATTTTGTCTTAGACTCAGATACTCAGCCAACCAAGTCCCTACCCGCTACCCGTCACAAGAGGCATGGCCCATGCCTCTACTGACCCGGGACTGGCATGCCTAGCTAGGTCTGACCTCCCTCTACGTGCCACTATGCGTTGACCTGGTGTGATGCATGATTACCTAGCATTGAGTCATGCGCCGCGCGGCTTCAGCATGCGTGTAGTTAATATATTTTGACTTCGACTTTTTTTACCACGTCCCTACCCGCCTACCCGTCACAAGACCTAGGCCCATGCCTCTACTGACCCGGGGCTGGCATGCCTAGCTAGATTTGACCTCCCTCTACGTGCCACTATGCGTTGACCTGGTGTGATGCAAGATTACCTACCACTATCAATTGGTAGGAGAATTTTGTCTTAGATACTCAGCCAACCAAGTCCCTACCCGCCAACCCGTCACAAGACCTAGGCCCATGCCTCTACTGACCCGGGACTGGCATGCCTAGCTAGGTCTGACCTCCCTCTACGTGCCACTATGCGTTGACCTTTTGTCTTTTGTCGTTGACCTTTTGTCTTGCGTAGGAGAATTTTGTCTTAGACTCAGATACTCAGCCAACCAAGTCCCTACCCGCTACCCGTCACAAGACCTAGGCCCATGGCTCTACTGACCCGGGACTGGCATGCCTAGCTAGGTCTGACCTCCCTCTACGTGCCACTATGCGTTGACCTGGTGTGATGCAAGATTACCTACCACTATCAATTGGTAGGAGAATTTTGTCTTAGACTCAGATACTCAGCCAACCAAGTCCCTACCCGCTACCCGTCACAAGACCTAGGCCCATGCCTCTACTGACCCGAGACGTTGACCTGGTGTGATGCAAGATTACCTACCACTATCAATTGGTAGGAGAATTTTGTCCTAGACTCAGATACTCAGCCAACCAAGTCCCTACCCGCTACCCGTCACAAGACCTAGGCCCATGCCTCTACTGACCCGGGACTGGCATGCCTAGCTAGGTCTGACCTCCCTCTACGTGCCACTATGCGTTGACCTGGTGTGATGCAAGATTACCTACCACTATCAATTGGTAGGAGAATTTTGTCTTAGACTCAGATACTCAGCCAACCAAGTCCCTACCCGCTACCCGTCACAAGACCTAGGCCCATGCCTCTACTGACCCGGGACTGGCATGCCTAGCTAGGTCTGACCTCCCTCTACGTGCCACTATGCGTTGACCTTTTGTCTTTTGTCGTTGACCTTTTGTCTTGCGTAGGAGAATTTTGTCTTAGACTCAGATACTCAGCCAACCAAGTCCCTACCCGCTACCCGTCACAAGACCTAGGCCCATGCCTCTACTGACCCGGGACTGGCATGCCTAGCTAGGTCTGACCTCCCTCTACGTGCCACTATGCGTTGACCTGGTGTGATGCAAGATTACCTACCACTATCAATTGGTAGGAGAGTTTTGTCTTAGACTCAGATACTCAGCCAACCAAGTCCCTACCCGCTACCCGTCACAAGACCTAGGCCCATGCCTCTACTGACCCGGGACTGGCATGCCTAGCTAGGTCTGACCTCCCTCTACTTGCCACTATGCGTTGACATTTTGTCTTTTGTCGTTGACCTTTTGTCTTGCGTAGGAGAATTTTGTCTTAGACTCAGATACTCAGCCAACCAAGTCCCTACCCGCTACCCGTCACAAGACCTAGGCCCATGCCTCTACTGACCCGGGACTGGCATGCCTAGCTAGGTCTGACCTCCCTCTACGTGCCACTATGCGTTGACCTTTTGTCTTTTGTCGTTGACCTTTTGTCTTGCGTAGGAGAATTTTGTCTTAGACTCAGATACTCAGCCAACCAAGTCCCTACCCGCTACCCGTCACAAGACCTAGGCCCATGCCTCTACTGACCCGGGACTGGCATGCCTAGCTAGGTCTGACCTCCCTCTACGTGCCACTATGCGTTGACCTTTTGTCTTTTGTCGTTGACCTTTTGTCTTGCGTAGGAGAATTATGCCTTAGACTCAGATACTCAGCCAACCAAGTCCCTACCCGCTACCCGTCACAAGACCTAGGCCCATGCCTCTACTGACCCGGGACTGGCATGCCTAGCTAGGTCTGACCTCCCTCTACGTGCCACTATGCGTTGACCTGGGGTGATGCAAGATCAATTGGTAGGAGAATTTTGTCTTAGACTCAGATACTCAGCCAACCAAGTCCCTACCCGCCAACCCGTCACAAGACCTAGGCCCATGTCTCTACTGACCCGGGACTGGCATGCCTAGCTAGGTCTGACCTCCCTCTACGTGCCACTATGCGTTGACCTTTTGTCTTTTGTCGTTGACCTTTTGTCTTGCGTAGGAGAATTTTGTCTTAGACTCAGATACTCAGCCAAAGTCCCTACCCGCTACCCGTTACAAGACCTAGGCCCATGCCTCTACTGACCCGGGACTGGCATGCCTAGCTAGGTCTGACCTCCCTCTACGTGCCACTATGCGTTGACCTGGTGTGATGCATGATTACCTAGCATTGAGTCATGCGCCGCGCGGCTTCAACATGCGTGTAGTTAATATATTTTTGATTCCACTTTTTTTACCACGTCTCTACCCGCCAACCCGTCACAAGACCTAGGCCCATGCCTCTACTGACCTGGGACTGGCATGCCTAGCTAGGTCTGACCTCCCTCTACGTGCCACTATGCGTTGACCTGGTGTGATGCAAGATTACCTACCACTATCAATTGGTAGGAGAATTTTGTCTTAGACTCAGCCAACCAAGTCCCTACCCGCTACCCGTCACAAGACCTAGGCCCATGCCTCTACTGACCTGGGACTGGCATGCCTAGCTAGGCCTGACCTCCATTTACTTGCCACTATGCGTTGACCTGGTGTGATGCAAGATTACCTACCACTATCAATTGGTAGGAGAATTTTGTCTTAGATACTCAGCCAACCAAGTTCCTACCCGCCAACCCGTCACAAGACCTAGGCCCATGCCTCTACTGACCCGGGACTGGCATGCCTAGCTAGGTCTGACCTCCCTCTACGTGCCACTATGCGTTGACCTTTTGTCTTTTGTCGTTGACCTTTTGTCTTGCGTAGGAGAATTTTGTCTTAGACTCAGATACTCAGCCAACCAAGTCCCTACCCGCTACCCGTCACAAGACCTAGGCCCATGCCTCTACTGACCCGGGACTGGCATGCCTAGCTAGGTCTGACCTCCCTCTACGTGCCACTATGCGTTGACCTGGTGTGATGCAAGATTACCTACCACTATCAATTGGTAGGAGAATTTTGTCTTAGACTCAGATACTCAGCCAACCAAGTCCCTACCCGCTACCCGTCACAAGACCTAGGCCCATGGCTCTACTGACCCGGGACGGGCATGCCTAGCTAGGTCTGACCTCCCTCTACGTGCCACTATGCGTTGACCTGGTGTGATGCAAGATTACCTACCACTATCAATTGGTAGGAGAATTTTGTCTTAGACTCAGATACTCAGCCAACCAAGTCCCTACCCGCTACCTGTCACAAGACCTAGGCCCATGCCTCTACTGACCCGGGACTGGCATGCCTAGCTAGGTCTGACCTCCCTCTACGTGCCACTATGCGTTGACCTGGTGTGATGCAAGATTACCTACCACTATCAATTGGTAGGAGAGTTTTGTCTTAGACTCAGATACTCAGCCAACCAAGTCCCTACCCGCTACCCGTCACAAGACCTAGGCCCATGCCTCTACTGACCCGGGACTGGCATGCCTAGCTAGGTCTGACCTCCCTCTACGTGCCACTATGCGTTGACCTTTTGTCTTTTGTCGTTGACCTTTTGTCTTGCGTAGGAGAATTTTGTCTTAGACTCAGATACTCAGCCAACCAAGTCCCTACCCGCTACCCGTCACAAGACCTAGACCCATGCCTCTACTGACCCGGGACTGGCATGCCTAGCTAGGTCTGACCTCCCTCTACGTGCCACTATGCGTTGACCTTTTGTCTTTTGTCGTTGACCTTTTGTCTTGCGTAGGAGAATTTTGTCTTAGACTCAGATACTCAGCCAACCAAGTCCCTACCCGCTACCCGTCACAAGACCTAGGCCCATGCCTCTACTGACCTGGGACTGGCATGCCTAGCTAGGTCTGACCTCCCTCTACGTGCCACTATGCGTTGACCTTTTGTCTTTTGTCGTTGACCTTTTGTCTTGCGTAGGAGAATTATGCCTTAGACTCAGATACTCAGCCAACCAAGTCCCTACCCGCTACCCGTCACAAGACCTAGGCCCATGCCTCTACTGACCCGGGACTGGCATGCCTAGCTAGGTCTGACCTCCCTCTACGTGCCACTATGCGTTGACCTGGTGTGATGCAAGATTACCTACCACTATCAATTGGTAGGAGAATTTTGTCTTAGACTCAGATACTCAGCCAACCAAGTCCCTACCCGCTACCCGTCACAAGACCTAGGCCCATGCCTCTACTGACCCGGGACTGGCATGCTGTTACCTTTCCAATAGGTCACAATCCCTAAACTTGATTCTTTTATTATCGTTTAGTTTCCGTTTTCCTTTTTTTGTAAATAAGTATGCTTTAATTCTAGAATAAATAAATAAAACTGTAAATATGTAAATAAATCCTTATATTCCCTATCCTAAGATACCATTTACCCTAAAATTTAATGTAAATAATTAGAAAAATAAAAGATTGAAAAAAAAGAAAAGAAAAATTGAATTCAAAAAATCCCATTTCACCACATTTATCCCCTTGGTATCGATCTGTCAAAAGTGTATCCCATCCTATATGTACATAACCATCATGGCGCGCGGTACCAACTGTGCACAGACAAAACCATCCCGGGAAATGTTCTCCTATACTTGGATTTTGCTGTGTCATCGAAGGCCTTATAAGCCTAAGCAGGATGAGGCCAAGGGCTCTTTTTGGTAACAAAATTCCGACAGTTTAAACCTTCCGTTGCTCTCTTCAAGTTTTTTTCTGAATCCTTTAGGAACAAAATTCCTAGCTGTTTCGCGAGTGAACTGCTAATTGGCAGAGATAGTGTCTCGGAAAAAAAATTGATGTCACCACCCATCATCGGAATTGCCGAGGGTGATCTAACGGCCTGTGATAGGTGGACCGTAAGTGATAGTGAAATCACCCATCCGGTACAAGAAGAAGAGAACTGTGCGACGCCCCCCTTCAACCTCGGACGTTGCATCCTTGGACCCGACCCAATCGTCGACGTAGCCATCGGTGAGGAAGTGGACCGGTCGAAGCCAATAGTCCGAACATCCACCGACCGACTGGAAATCGCCACAACCTTTGAAGTCAGGTGAAAATTTTGTACATTCCCATAAACTCAGTGAACTCCTGTAAATATTAAATAAACCCAACCAGTGAACTTTGAATTGATATCTAGTGTTTAGCATACTTATTTCACGCGCAAATCCCTTTTCTCCATCATTCGTTTTATTGAAATTGAATTCGCATTGCAAGCTTGGGAAGTGAGTCCGCCCCAACGATTATCCCGGACAGACCCTGAGAGGGCTGAAGTGTAAATAGTTTAGTAAATTTTCTTGTATTAATATAGTTTTATTTTAGTGAATTTTTCCCAATTGAATTAGTTTAGTAGTTTTCTTAGTTTTATCATTTCTTTAAAATTTCGTTGAATTAGAATAGTTAATCGTAACAAAATGGCGCCCAACGTTAATTAATGTATGAAAAAAGTTTCTGCTTTAATTATAAATTAGAACTTTTTTCAATTGTGCTCCGGGAGAAATCAAAATCAAAAATTTCAATTTTGCTTCAATTCTTTTTAAAATTAGGTTATCAAATTGTGCTTTTCAAATTACAAATCTGCGGGTTACAGCTTCAGCAAAACCGTTTCGGATGATGATAAATGCTTTTGTTCTCTCTATTGAAATCATTGAACAATCAGCCATTCTTTAATCTATTGTTGCATTTCCTAAATAGAATTATTTTCAATTGAATAAGGTGTGAACTAAAAATGTATTGAATTGAACTTCTTTTGTGAATTACTTCTTTTTCTATATTTAGTGAATTAGCTTTGTTAATCGTGTAAATTACATTGAAATTAAATAGCCATGGAGCGCATGAATTCTAAGCAGGCTAGTGAAATGATTCTAGGGTGGTACCATGATATGAGAGTAGACCATTTAGAAAATGATGAGCTTTTGTGTGAGTTATCAATGCGTGCTATTGTGATTAAAGATGACCCAAGCTCTACGCGCAGGCGGAGAAGCTTGCGGGAACACCTGAAAGCAGAAAAGCAGGAGAATAAATACTTGGAAGCAGTGGTTGGTGAGAACAAAATTGAGGAAATAAGCATCTGTGAAAAAATGTTTTTGGATATTAGTGAAATTATGAGACAAAATGACCACTCCACGAGGGCTAAATGCAAAACGAGGTTTTTGCACTATGGTCACAGAGTGTACCAGCTGTTAAAACGTAGAGATATTACCCCAGAAGAAAGCGAGTTTTTGAATTGCCTTCTTGTGGATATTGTGGAAACTTTAAAAAAGGAATTTTATACAGAAAATTTAAATCGGGTAAACACCCAGCAGGAAATAGACAATGTACAGGAGTTGGTTGAATTGTTCACGAATTGACTAGAGCCTGGATACTAGCCCTTTAATTCTGACCTGAACCTTCCAAAACAATGTCTTTGTTTGTTTGGAATTGTTCGTACCACTGTTTCGTTCAATTTGAATATTCTTTAAACTTCCGGTTCTTTAAAGTACCGGATAACCCTACTTCTACGAAGTATTCACGGATTTCGGTAAAACATAACCTTATTTGCAGCTCAGAGAGGGCAGTGTTTTTTAATAGAAATTCGCCAAGAAATTTCCGGATAAAGCTTTTAAACAAGAACGCCGCAATTATGCATTGTGCTGTTTAAAACTATCCGTATTCTCCGGAAACCCTTTCTTAACATTGTCCAGCATTCACTTTATAAATCATCATTAAATCATTAACTGAAAAAACTGTAATTTCCCGACACGAGTTGAAAAAGGTCTTGAGTAGAGTCGTTAACGGAATTCCTTTCGGTCTGCCTGCTTGCGGGATAGATTTTCAAATGTTCACCATTCATATGGTTTCATGTACGATGTACCTTTTCTTACTCATAGATTATATTCTCAAACACGGAATTTTCGGAATCCATCCTCTAAACCCAATGAACGGAATAAGGAACGAGTAGATTTAGATATGCCCTTATTCCGGTCAAGATATTTTTCACTTTTCAGCATTTTCTATCGGGAAAATACAGGCAACAATTTGGTAATACGCTATAATGTTACCTGTTTTGTCTTGTTATGCTGCTGTGTTTGAAATCCAGGGCAAATTTCCACTTAAAAATGCTTAAATATTATGAAAGACGTTCTTAGCAAGTGGGTTAATGAAAACAGTCAAAATGGCGCTCGTAGTGACGACCCACAAATTTTGTTTAAATTTTCACTATTAATCGCTAAAAATGACGCTGGTTTTCATTTCATTTCATGCATACATAACCGTAGAAAAGTACAAGAATATTTTTCTGTTGTTTTTAGACAAAAACTCTTTATTATTTATCATTTTGTCTTGCGTGAACGGAATTAGGAGCTGATTGGAATAAGGGCACAGCACGGTACTTACCATTCAGCTTTAACGGAGTGACCAAAATCATTCCCACCATGGTTGTGCCAAATTTGGCCATTCGTTGTTTATGTGGTATGGATTTTTGGTCCAAATTCAACATACAACCGACCGTCGGGGAATGCGCCTTCGTGGATGATTTCGAGGAAGAAGAAACTCTTCAGCCTTCAACCGCTTCAATCCTCACCATTGAAGAGCAACAGGAAATTCAGGGCATCAAATCTCTTTTCCTGCCCGCACGCCAGGGACAGTTGTCAATTACCCCACTAACCGAACACCGCATCGAAATTAAGGAAGAATGGCGAAATAAACCTCCCGTTCGGCAATTTCCTTATGTAATGTCGCCGAAAACTCAAAGTTTGGTAGGCACTGAGCTGCAACGTCTACTCGATATTGGGATTATTGAGCGCAGCAACTCATCGTGGTCATTGAATTGTGTTCCCGTGATTAAGCCACACAAAGTTCGCCTCTGCTTAGATGCGCGCAAAGTGAACGAGCGCACTGAACGAGATGCTTATCCCTTGCCACACCCCTGTCGCATACTAGGTCAGCTCCCAAAGGCCAACTATCTCTCAACGATAGATCTTTCGGAAGCTTTCCTCCAAGTTCCGCTCCATCCAGCTTCGAGGAAGTATACTGCGTTCAGTGTTCAAGGCAAGGGATTGTTTCAGTACACCCGTATGCCCTTTGGCTTGGTCAATAGTCCCGCCACCTTGGCTAGACTAATGGACCGAGTGCTGGGCCACGGTGTACTGGAACCGTTTGTCTTCGTTTACCTCGACGATATTGTCGTGGTAACGGAGACATTCGAGCATCACGTGCAGCTGCTGCGAGAAATTGCGCGCAGACTAAGAGAGGCAAACTTGTCAATCAATCTGGAAAAATCCCAGTTCGGCGTTCCAGAATTACCATTCCTAGGGTATCTTCTTAGTACACAAGGCCTTCGGGCCAATCCAGAAACAACTCGGCCCATTATTGAATATGAGAAGCCAAATTCTATTACAAAACTAAGAAGATTCTTAGGAATGGTAAACTATTACCGCAGATTTATAGCTGATTTTAGCGAAATCACAGCGGCGCTCACAGATCTCCTAAAAACAAAAGCTAAAATCATCAAATGGACAGATGAGGCTGAAAAATCCTTCTGCAATATTAAAGAGCGACTCGTAAGCGCTCCAATATTAGGTAGCCCTGATTTTACGAGGGAATTTACCATCCAAACCGATGCTAGCGACGTCGCGGTAGCGGGTATTTTGACTCAGCAACAAGAGGATGGTGAGAGAGTTGTTTCTTACTATTCCCATAAATTAACAACGCCCCAACGAAATTACCATGCCGCAGAGAAGGAGGCTTTGGCAGCATTGTTAGCCATTGAACACTTCCGTGGATATATTGAAGGGTATCACTTCAAGCTCATCACGGATTCATCTGCACTGACTCATATCCTCAACACCAAATGGAAAGTTGGGTCAAGGTGCAGTCGATGGAGCTTGGATCTACAGCAATTCGATATGTCTGTGGTACACAGAAAGGAAAAGAAAATGTAGTCCCAGATGCCTTGTCCAGAAGTGTAGCTGTAGTCCAAGATTCATCTACTGCATCTTGGCACGCCTCCTTGGTTGAGAAGGTCATGAGTCATCCTGATGACTATGTCGATTTCCGCTTGGAAGACGGCAAATTGATGAAATTCATTACGGCAAAGAACCTACCGTACGACAGCCGTTATGAGTGGAAGATTGTTCCGTCGCCCAATGAAATTGAGGCAATTTTGAGAAAAATCACGATGAAACCTTTCATCTAGGCTACGATAAAACTTTGAATCGTATCCAAAAGCGATATTATTGGCCTAAAATGGGCCCAAACATACGCTCGTATATTCAAGCTTGCACTATGTGCAAAGAAGTTAAACCACCGTTCGTAGCCGTCACTCCTGAGATGGGCAAAATGCGGCATGCAGCTCGTCCATGGCAAATCGTCTCGATCGATTTCGTTGGTCCCCTCCCCCGCAGTCGAAAGGGCAATCAACATCTCTTGGTAATCACCGACTACTTTTCAAAGTGGGTGATGATACACCCCGTCCGAAAATTAGATAGTTCGGCCATGTGTGTGATTCTAAAGGATCAATGGTTCTATCGAAACTCCGTGCCAGAAATTATCATCACGGATAACGGCAGCACTTTTGTGTCAAAAGTTTTCAAAGATCTGGTTGACCGCTTTGGAATCACACACTGGCTTAACTCGCGATATCACTCTCAGGCTAACCCTGTCGAACGAGTGAATCGAACAATAAATACGGCCATCATGACCTACGTACGGGACGATCAGCGAATGTGGGATACTAAAATCCCCGAAATAGAATTGATGCTGAACACTACAAAGCACACTTCTACCGGACTGACGCCGTATTTTATTACTCACGGCACGGAGTTGTCAGAAGTGGAAACGACCATCGTTTATTCCGCCACGACCAAACATTAACTGATGATGAACGAGATGAAAGACGTAAACAAATGTTTTCAAAAATCTACGATATCGTTAAAACCAATCTTTCAAAAGCACATCAATCTTCTTCACAACACTATAATTTACGTAGCCGTCGATTCTCCAAATCATTTTCTGTGGGCCAGCTGGTTTACAGGAGAAACATGAAACCTTCGAGCGCCGTAGACAACTACAATTCCAAATATGGTAAGCAGTATCTTCCATGCAAAATTAAAGCTAAAAAGGGTTCCTCATCGTATGATCTGGAAGATCTCACAGGAAAACCCCTTGGAATATGGCCAGCAAGTCATTTAAAACCTGGCTAGCTCAATGCAAAAGTAACTTTATTGAAATCCTTGATCACCAACAGTGCTTCATCAATGGACCTAAAAATAAACAAAAACAATTAAAACTTACACCTGTGCATACCTTTAATCACAATAGATGCGTATAACCTTAACTTTCACCGGCAAAACACCATTAAAACCGTGAAAAATGTGAAAAATCATCACGATTCACGGTGGTTTACCTCTTCATTTGGTTAAAATGTAAACATTTTTGACAGTTTACCCCCACACATACAAGTGTTTTTTTCCAATTAGTCGACATTCGCAGGGTTGAGCAAAAGGCTTTCTCAATCAATCGAGTGCAAAGGCCTCTCATGTTGCATTCAATATTTTCTCGCATGCGAGGAAGAGAAGAAGCAGCTGTGAGACCGGTTCATTAAATTTAAGTTTCGTCAAAACGGCCACCAGTTCTCTGGAAATCAGAGACTCTAGAGTGACCGTCGAAACAACCATAATATTAGGGCGCCCTAGAATCATATGCTTTAGAATTAAGTAAGTTGAACGATTGTTATTATTGAATTGAAAAGCGTGAATGAAATGAATAATTGGAAATTGAATGTATTAATGAATGAACGAAATGAATAATTGGAATTGATGTAAAAGAATGAATGTATTAATGAATGATTATGGAATGGTTGAATTGGAATATTTGTGATTATTTGTTAGAATTTAGTCCAAGATGTAACTTGTGACATCACTAATAGCAAAGAGAAGTAATCCCTAATCTGATCTCTATATTATAGTAAACTAGTTCTACCTTATTTAGCCAACAAGTGTTGGCAAGAAAATAGTTGATTTTGGCCTTGTATGCTGTGGGTTCTGTGAATGGTAAAATGCGATCTTTTCTGACGAAATCTGGTTTGGTAACTTAAAGCTGTTCTTTCGCTA
Source organism: Armigeres subalbatus (assembly GCF_024139115.2). NCBI lineage: Eukaryota > Metazoa > Arthropoda > Insecta > Diptera > Culicidae > Armigeres > Armigeres subalbatus. Next base: position 6,465,261 of record NC_085139.1, on the reverse strand, counting down.
GTTGTAGAATACCGATTTATATAACCTAATTACTCTTAGGGACTAATCACCTGCCCAGATCATGGCGACATAGTAGTACGTATTCAATTAGTTAGTGAGCCTCACTATTTCAAATTCACGTAATTAAGAGCAACAGCACTTGCCGTATAGGAACAATCATTGCTATTAATTAAATTGAATTTGAAACAGCAGAGAACTTGTAGTTGAATAGGTCTACATAGTTGACCAAATCTCGGCACGCAGATCCCATATTCTATTAAAAAAAAAAATTATTGGAGACTCAAGAATGTTTTGTTTGAGCTACCGGAGCGAAGGCTTTATTTCTTTTCGAGCAGATTCACTCTTCCAAATTCAAATGATTTTGAGGAACAGCACTTGCCGTTAGGAACAATCATTGCTCCAAATCAACCTGAATTTTGAAGAGAAGAGAACTAGGGAAAGAATAGTCGACTTTCGATCCACATGGAGGTTCAAGCAAAAGTTTCTGGAATTTGAAATTTCTGATCAGGATAAATCCCGCAACAACCAGGCTCACCTTTCCAATTTTACGTGATTCTTCGGGAAAGCACTTGCCGTCTAGGATCAATCATCGCGCAGAATCAACTAAAACTCGAAAGGCAGAGAGTTGTGCAGGGTAACATTAATTTGAACTGGACGCCAGGGAAAATCTTTAATCCAAAACAGAGAACCAAAACCGGATTCATGCAAATGCAGGCCGATTCTTCCACATTAACGTGATTTTGAGGAAAAGTACTTGCCGCCTAGGATCAATCATTGCTCCATATCAATCTAAATCTGGAAGAAGAGAGAACTTTTGCTTAAACCTTTTAGGTTAATCTGATCTCTTGGTATAAGACAATTCCCACAAAAAAAAAAACTTTGTTTTTTTTTTCACCCGATCCGGGATAATTGTTACCTTTCCAATAGGTCACAATCCCTTGATTCTTTTATTATCGTTTAGTTTCCGTTTTCCTTTTTTTTGTAAATAAGTATGCTTTAATTCTAGAATAAATAAATAAAACTGTAAATATGTAAATAAATCCTTATATTCCCTATCCTAAGATACCATTTACCCTAAAATTTAATGTAAATAATTAGAAAAATAAAAGATTGAAAAAAAAAAGAAAAGAAAAATTGAATTCAAAAAATCCCATTTCACCACATTTATCCCCTTGGTGTCAAATCTGTCAAAAGTGTATCCCATCCTATATGTACATAACCATCATGGCGCGCGGTACCAACTGTGCACAGACAAAACCATCCCGGGAAATGTTCTCCTATACTTGGATTTTGCTGTGTCATCGAAGGCCTTATAAGCCTAAGCAGGATGAGGCCAAGGGCACTTTTGGTAACAAAATTCCGACAGTTTAAACCTTCCGTCGCTCTCTTCAATTTTTTTTTCTGAATCCTTTAGGAACAAAATGTCTAGCTGTTTCATGAGTGAACTGCTAATTGGCAGAGATAGTGTCTCGGAAAAACTTGATGTCACCACCCATCATCGGAATTGCCGAGGGTGATCTAACGGCCTGTGATAGGTGGACCGTAAGTGATAGTGAAATCACCCATCCGGTACAAGAAGAAGAGAACTGTGCGACGCCCCTTCAACCTCGGACGTTGCATCCTTGGACCTGACCCAATCGTCGACGTAGCCATCGGTGAGGAAGTGGACCGGTCGAAGCCAATAGTCCGAACATCCACCGACCGACTGGAAATCGCCACAACCTTTGAAGTCAGGTGAAAATTTTGTACATTCCCATAAACTCAGTGAACTCCTGTAAATATTAAATAAACCCAACCAGTGAACTTTGAATTGATATCTAGTGTTTAGCATACTTATTTCACGCGCAAATCCCTTTTCTCCATCATTCGTTTTATTGAAATTGAATTCGCATTGCAAGCTTGGGAAGTGAGTCCGCCCCAACGATTATCCCGGACAGACCCTGAGAGGGCTGAAGTGTAAATAGTTTAGTAAATTTTCTTGTACTAATATAGTTTTATTTTAGTGAATTTTTCCCAATTGAATTAGTTTAGTAGTTTTCTTAGTTTTATCATTTCTTTAAAATTTCGTTGAATTAGAATAGTTAAACGTAACAATGCCTAGCTAGGTCTGACCTCCCTCTACGTGCCACTATGCGTTGACCTGGTGTGATGCAAGATCAATTGGTAGGAGAATTTTGTCTTAGACTCAGATACTCAGCCAACCAAGTCCCTACCCGCTACCCGTCACAAGAGGCATGGCCCATGCCTCTACTGACCCGGGACTGGCATGCCTAGCTAGGTCTGACCTCCCTCTACGTGCCACTATGCGTTGACCTGGTGTGATGCATGATTACCTAGCATTGAGTCATGCGCCGCGCGGCTTCAGCATGCGTGTAGTTAATATATTTTGACTTCGACTTTTTTTACCACGTCCCTACCCGCCTACCCGTCACAAGACCTAGGCCCATGCCTCTACTGACCCGGGGCTGGCATGCCTAGCTAGATTTGACCTCCCTCTACGTGCCACTATGCGTTGACCTGGTGTGATGCAAGATTACCTACCACTATCAATTGGTAGGAGAATTTTGTCTTAGACTCAGCCAACCAAGTCCCTACCCGCTACCCGTCACAAGACCTAGGCTCATGCCTCTACTGACCCGGGACTGGCATGCCTAGCTAGGCCTGACCTCCATTTACTTGCCACTATGCGTTGACCTGGTGTGATGCAAGATTACCTACCACTATCAATTGGTAGGAGAATTTTGTCTTAGATACTCAGCCAACCAAGTCCCTACCCGCTACCCGTCACAAGACCTAGGCCCATGCCTCTACTGACCCGGGACTGGCATGCCTAGCTAGGTCTGACCTCCCTCTACGTGCCACTATGCGTTGACCTGGGGTGATGCAAGATCAATTGGTAGGAGAATTTTGTCTTAGACTCAGATACTCAGCCAACCAAGTCCCTACCCGCCAACCCGTCACAAGACCTAGGCCCATGCCTCTACTGACCTGGGACTGGCATGCCTAGCTAGGTCTGACCTCCCTCTACTTGCCACTATGCGTTGACCTTTTGTCTTTTGTCGTTGACCTTTTGTCTTGCGTAGGAGAATTTTGTCTTAGACTCAGATACTCAGCCAAAGACCCTACCCGCTACCCGTCACAAGACCTAGGCCCATGCCTCTACTGACCCGGGACTGGCATGCCTAGCTAGGTCTGACCTCCCTCTACGTGCCACTATGCGTTGACCTTTTGTCTTTTGTCGTTGACCTTTTGTCTTGCGTAGGAGAATTTTGTCTTAGACTCAGATACTCAGCCAAAGTCCCTACCCGCTACCCGTTACAAGACCTAGGCCCATGCCTCTACTGACCCGGGACTGGCATGCCTAGCTAGGTCTGACCTCCCTCTACGTGCCACTATGCGTTGACCTGGTGTGATGCATGATTACCTAGCATTGAGTCATGCGCCGCGCGGCTTCAACATGCGTGTAGTTAATATATTTTGACTTCGACTTTTTTTTACCACGTCCCTACCCGCCAACCCGTCACAAGACCTAGGCCCATGCCTCTACTGACCCGGGACTGGCATGCCTAGCTAGGTTTGACCTCCCTCTACGTGCCACTATGCGTTGATCTGGTGTGATGCAAGATTACCTACCACTATCAATTGGTAGGAGAATTTTGTCTTAGACTCAGCCAACCAAGTCCCTACCCGCTACCCGTCACAAGACCTAGGCCCATGCCTCTACTGACCCGGGACTGGCATGCCTAGCTAGGCCTGACCTCCATTTACTTGCCACTATGCGTTGACCTGGTGTGATGCAAGATTACCTACCACTATCAATTGGTAGGAGAATTTTGTCTTAGGGACTGACCCGGGACTAGCATGCCTAGCTAGGTCTGACCTCCCTCTACGTGCCACTATGCGTTGACCTTTTGTCTTGCGTAGGAGAATTTTGTCTTAGACTCAGATACTCAGCCAACCAAGTCCCTACCCGCTACCCGTCACAAGACCTAGGCCCATGCCTCTACTGACCCAGGACTAGCATGCCTAGCTAGGTCTGACCTCCCTCTACGTGCCACTATGCGTTGACCTTTTGTCTTTTGTCGTTGACCTTTTGTCTTGCGTAGGAGAATTTTGTCTTAGACTCAGATACTCAGCCAACCAAGTCCCTACCCGCTACCCGTCACAAGACCTAGGCCCATGCCTCTACTGACCTGGGACTGGCATGCCTAGCTAGGTCTGACCTCCCTCTACGTGCCACTATGCGTTGACCTGGTGTGATGCAAGATTACCTACCACTATCAATTGGTAGGAGAATTTTGTCTTAGGCCCATGCCTCTACTGACCCGGGACTGGCATGCCTAGCTAGGTCTGACCTCCCTCTACTTGCCACTATGCGTTGACCTTTTGTCTTGCGTAGGAGAATTTTGTCTTAGACTCAGATACTCAGCCAACCAAGTCCCTACCCGCTACCCGTCACAAGACCTAGGCCCATGCCTCTACTGACCCGGGACTGGCATGCCTAGCTAGGTCTGACCTCCCTCTACGTGCCACTATGCGTTGACCTTTTGTCTTTTGTCGTTGACCTTTTGTCTTGCGTAGGAGAATTTTGTCTTAGACTCAGATACTCAGCCAACCAAGTCCCTACCCGCTACCCGTCACAAGACCTAGGCCCATGCCTCTACTGACCCGGGACTGGCATGCCTAGCTAGGTCTGACCTCCCTCTACGTGCCACTATGCGTTGACCTGGTGTGATGCAAGATTACCTACCACTATCAATTGGTAGGAGAGTTTTGTCTTAGACTCAGATACTCAGCCAACCAAGTCCCTACCCGCTACCCGTCACAAGACCTAGGCCCATGCCTCTACTGACCCGGGACTGGCATGCCTAGCTAGGTCTGACCTCCCTCTACTTGCCACTATGCGTTGACCTTTTGTCTTGCGTAGGAGAATTTTGTCTTAGACTCAGATACTCAGCCAACCAAGTCCCTACCCGCTACCCGTCACAAGACCTAGGCCCATGCCTCTACTGACCTGGGACTGGCATGCCTAGCTAGGTCTGACCTCCCTCTACGTGCCACTATGCGTTGACCTGGTGTGATGCAAGATTACCTACCACTATCAATTGGTAGGAGAATTTTGTCTTAGACTCAGATACTCAGCCAACCAAGTCCCTACCGCTACCCGTCACAAGACCTAGGCCCATGCCTCTACTGACCTGGGACTGGCATGCCTAGCTAGGTCTGACCTCCCTCTACGTGCCACTATGCGTTGACCTGGTGTGATGCAAGATTACCTACCACTATCAATTGGTAGGAGAATTTTGTCTTAGACTCAGATACTCAGCCAACCAAGTCCCTACCCGCTACCCGTCACAAGACCTAGGCCCATGCCTCTACTGACCCGGGACTGGCATGCCTAGCTAGGTCTGACCTCCCTCTACGTGCCACTATGCGTTGACCTGGTGTGATGCAAGATTACCTACCACTATCAATTGGTAGGAGAATTTTGTCTTAGACTCAGATACTCAGCCAACCAAGTCCCTACCCGCTACCCGTCACAAGACCTAGGCCCATGCCTCTACTGACCCGGGACTGGCATGCCTAGCTAGGTCTGACCTCCCTCTACGTGCCACTATGCGTTGACCTGGTGTGATGCAAGATTACCTACCACTATCAATTGGTAGGAGAGTTTTGTCTTAGACTCAGATACTCAGCCAACCAAGTCCCTACCCGCTACCTGTCACAAGACCTAGGCCCATGCCTCTACTGACCCGGGACTGGCATGCCTAGCTAGGTCTGACCTCCCTCTACGTGCCACTATGCGTTGACCTGGTGTGATGCAAGATTACCTACCACTATCAATTGGTAGGAGAATTTAGTCTTAGACTCAGATACTCAGCCAACCAAGTCCCTACCCGCTACCCGTCACCAGACCTAGGCTCATGCCTCTACTGACCCGGGGCATGCCTAGCTAGGTCTGACCTCCCTCTACGTGCCACTATGCGTTGACCTGGTGTGATGCAAGATTACCTACCACTATCAATTGGTAGGAGAATTTTGTCTTAGACTCAGATACTCAGCCAACCAAGTCCCTACCCGCTACCCGTCACAAGACCTAGGCCCATGCCTCTACTGACCCGGGACTGGCATGCCTAGCTAGGTCTGACCTCCCTCTACGTGCCACTATGCGTTGACCTTTTGTCTTGCGTAGGAGAATTTTGTCTTAGACTCAGATACTCAGCCAACCAAGTCCCTACCCGCTACCCGTCACAAGACCTAGGCCCATGCCTCTACTGACCCGGGACTGGCATGCCTAGCTAGGTCTGACCTCCCTCTACGTGCCACTATGCGTTGACCTGGTGTGATGCAAGATTACCTACCACTATCAATTGGTAGGAGAATTTTGTCTTAGACTCAGATACTCAGCCAACCAAGTCCCTACCCGCTACCCGTCACAAGACCTAGGCTCATGCCTCTACTGACCCGGGACTGGCATGCCTAGCTAGGTCTGACCTCCCTCTACGTGCCACTATGCGTTGACCTGGTGTGATGCAAGATTACCTACCACTATCAATTGGTAGGAGAATTTTGTCTTAGACTCAGATACTCAGCCAACCAAGTCCCTACCAGCTACCCGTCACAAGACCTAGGCCCATGCCTCTACTGACCTGGACTGGCATGCCTAGCTAGGTCTGACCTCCTCTACGTGCCACTATGCGTTGACCTTTTTTTTGTCGTTGACCTTTTGTCTTGCGTAGGAGAATTTTGTCTTAGACTCAGATACTCAGCCAACCAAGTCCCTACCCGCTACCCGTCACAAGACCTAGGCCCATGCCTCTACTGACCCGGGACTGGCATGCCTGGCTAGGTCTGACCTCCCTCTACGTGCCACTATGCGTTGACCTTTTGTCTTTTGTCGTTGACCTTTTGTCTTGCGTAGGAGAATTTTGTCTTAGACTCAGATACTCAGCCAACCAAGTCCCTACCCGCTACCCGTCACAAGACCTAGGCCCATGCCTCTACTGACCCGGGACTGGCATGCCTAGCTAGGTCTGACCTCCCTCTACGTGCCACTATGCGTTGACCTGGTGTGATGCAAGATTACCTACCACTATCAATTGGTAGGAGAGTTTTGTCTTAGACTCAGATACTCAGCCCACCAAGTCCCTACCCGCTACCCGTCACAAGACCTAGGCCCATGCCTCTACTGACCCGGGACTGGCATGCCTAGCTAGGTCTGACCTCCCTCTACGTGCCACTATGCGTTGACCTGGTGTGATGCAAGATTACCTAGCATTCAGTCATGCGCCGCGCGGCTTCAACATGCGTGTAGTTAATATATTTTGACTTAGACTTTTTTTTACCAAGTCCCTACCCGCCAACCCGTCACAAGACCTAGGCCCATACCTCTACTGATAGGGGAATTTTGTCTTAGACTCAGATACTCAGCCAACCAAGTCCCTACCCGCTACCCGTCACAAGACCTAGGCCCATGCCTCTACTGACCCGGGACTGGCATGCCTAGCTAGGTCTGACCTCCCTCTACGTGCCACTATGCGTTGACCTTTTGTCTTTTGTCGTTGACCTTTTGTCTTGCGTAGGAGAATTTTGTCTTAGACTCAGATACTCAGCCAACCAAGTCCCTACCCGCTACCCGTCACAAGACCTAGGCCCATGCCTCTACTGACCCGGGACTGGCATGCCTAGCTAGGTCTGACCTCCCTCTACGTGCCACTATGCATTGACCTGGTGTGATGCAAGATTACCCAGCATTGAGTCATGCGCCGCGCGGCTTCAACATGCGTGTAGTTAATATATTTTGACTTAGACTTTTTTTAACCAAGTCCCTACCCGCTACCCGTCACAAGACCTAGGCCCATGCCTCTACTGACCCGAGACGTTGACCTGGTGTGATGCAAGATTACCTACCACTATCAATTGGTAGGAGAATTTTGTCCTAGACTCAGATACTCAGCCAACCAAGTCCCTACCCGCTACCCGTCACAAGACCTAGGCCCATGCCTCTACTGACCCGGGACTGGCATGCCTAGCTAGGTCTGACCTCCCTCTACGTGCCACTATGCGTTGACCTGGTGTGATGCAAGATTACCTACCACTATCAATTGGTAGGAGAATTTTGTCTTAGACTCAGATACTCAGCCAACCAAGTCCCTACCCGCTACCCGTCACAAGACCTAGGCCCATGCCTCTACTGACCCGAGACGTTGACCTGGTGTGATGCAAGATTACCTACCACTATCAATTGGTAGGAGAATTTTGTCTTAGACTCAGATACTCAGCCAACCAAGTCCCTACCCGCTACCCGTCACAAGACCTAGGCCCATGCCTCTACTGACCCGGGACTGGCATGCCTAGCTAGGTCTGACCTCCCTCTACGTGCCACTATGCGTTGACCTTTTGTCTTTTGTCGTTGACCTTTTGTCTTGCGTAGGAGAATTTTGTCTTAGACTCAGATACTCAGCCAACCAAGTCCCTACCCGCTACCCGTCACAAGACCTAGGCCCATGCCTCTACTGACCCGGGACTGGCATGCCTAGCTAGGTCTGACCTCCCTCTACGTGCCACTATGCGTTGACCTGGTGTGATGCAAGATTACCTACCACTATCAATTGGTAGGAGAATTTTGTCCTAGACTCAGATACTCAGCCAACCAAGTCCCTACCCGCTACCCGTCACAAGACCTAGGCCCATGCCTCTACTGACCCGGGACTGGCATGCCTAGCTAGGTCTGACCTCCCTCTACGTGCCACTATGCGTTGACCTGGTGTGATGCAAGATTACCTACCACTATCAATTGGTAGGAGAATTTTGTCTTAGACTCAGATACTCAGCCAACCAAGTCCCTACCCGCTACCCGTCACAAGACCTAGGGCCATGCCTCTACTGACCCGGGACTGGCATGCCTAGCTAGGTCTGACCTCCCTCTACGTGCCACTATGCGTTGACCTTTTGTCTTTTGTCGTTGACCTTTTGTCTTGCGTAGGAGAATTTTGTCTTAGACTCAGATACTCAGCCAACCAAGTCCCTACCCGCTACCCGTCACAAGACCTAGGCCCATGCCTCTACTGACCCGGGACTGGCATGCCTAGCTAGGTCTGACCTCCCTCTACGTGCCACTATGCGTTGACCTGGTGTGATGCAAGATTACCTACCACTATCAATTGGTAGGAGAATTTTGTCTTAGACTCAGATACTCAGCCAACCAAGTCCCTACCCGCTACCCGTCACAAGACCTAGGCCCATGCCTCTACTGACCTGGGACTGGCATGCCTAGCTAGGTCTGACCTCCCTCTACGTGCCACTATGCGTTGACCTTTTGTCTTTTGTCGTTGACCTTTTGTCTTGCGTAGGAGAATTTTGTCTTAGACTCAGATACTCAGCCAACCAAGTCCCTACCCGCTACCCGTCACAAGACCTAGGCCCATGCCTCTACTGACCCGGGACTGGCATGCCTAGCTAGGTCTGACCTCCCTCTACGTGCCACTATGCGTTGACCTTTTGTCTTTTGTCGTTGACCTTTTGTCTTGCGTAGGAGAATTATGTCTTAGACTCAGATACTCAGCCAACCAAGTCCCTACCTGCTACCCCGTCACAAGACCTAGGCCCATGCCTCTACTGACCCAGGACTAGCATGCCTAGCTAGTTCTGACCTCCCTCTACGTGCCACTATGCGTTGACCTGGTGTGATGCAAGATTACCTACCACTATCAATTGGTAGGAGAATTTTGTCTTAGACTCAGATACTCAGCCAACCAAGTCCCTACCCGCTACCCGTCACAAGACCTAGGCCCATGCCTCTACTGACCCGGGACTGGCATGCCTAGCTAGGTCTGACCTCCCTCTACGTGCCACTATGCGTTGACCTGGTGTGATGCAAGATTACCTACCACTATCAATTGGTGGGAGAATTTTGTCTTAGACTCAGATACTCAGCCAACCAAGTCCCTACCCGCTACCCGACCTAGGCCCATGCCTCTACTTTACTTGCCACTATGCGTTGACCTGGAGTGATGCAAGATTACCTACCACTATCAATTGGTAGGAGAATTTTGTCTTAGACTCAGATACTCAGCCAACCAAGTCCCTACCCGCAACCCGTCACAAGACCTAGGCCCATGCCTCTACTGGACCTGGGACTGGCATGCCTAGCTAGGTCTGACCTCCCTCTACGTGCCACTATGCGTTGACCTTTGTCTTTGTCGTTGACCTTTTGTTTTGCGTAGGAGAATTTTGTCTAAGACTCAGATACTCAGCCAACCAAGTCCCTACCCGCTACCCGTCACAAGACCTAGGCCCATGCCTCTACTGACCCGGGACTGGCATGCCTAGCTAGGTCTGACCTCCCTCTACGTGCCACTATGCGTTGACCTGGTGTGATGCAAGATTACCTACCACTATCAATTGGTAGGAAAGTTTTGTCTTAGACTCAGATACTCAGCCAACCAAGTCCCTACCAGCTACCCGTCACAAGACCTAGGCCCATGCCTCTACTGACCCGGGACTGGCATGCCTAGCTAGGTCTGACCTCCCTCTACGTGCCACTATGCGTTGACCTTTTGTCTTTTGTCGTTGACCTTTTGTCTTGCGTAGGAGAATTTTGTCTTAGACTCAGATACTCAGCCAACCAAGTCCCTACCCGCTACCCGTCACAAGACCTAGGCCCATGCCTCTACTGACCCGGGACTGGCATGCCTAGCTAGGTCTGACCTCCCTCTACGTGCCACTATGCGTTGACCTTTTGTCTTTTGTCGTTGACCTTTTGTCTTGCGTAGGAGAATTATGCCTTAGACTCAGATACTCAGCCAACCAAGTCCCTATCCGCTACCTGTCACAAGACCTAGGCCCATGCCTCTACTGACGACCTGGACTGGCATGCCTAGCTAGGTCTGACCTCCCTCTACGTGCCACTATGCGTTGACCTGGTGTGATGCAAGATTACCTACCACTATCAATTGGTAGGAGAATTTTGTCTTAGACTCAGATACTCAGCCAACCAAGTCCCTACCCGCTACCCGTCACAAGACCTAGGCCCATGCCTCTACTGACCCGGGACTGGCATGCCTAGCTAGGTCTGACCTCCCTCTACGTGCCACTATGCGTTGACCTGGTGTGATGCAAGATTACCTAGCATTGAGTCATGCGCCGCGCGGCTTCAACATGCGTGTAGTTAATATATTTTGACTTAGACTTTTTTTTACCAAGTCCCTACCCGCCAACCCGTCACAAGACCTAGGCCCATGCCTCTACTGACCCGGGACTGGCATGCCTAGCTAGGTCTGACCTCCCTCTACTTGCCACTATGCGTTGACCTTTTGTCTTTTGTCGTTGACCTTTTGTCTTGGAGGATTTTGTCTTAGACTCCAAGTCCCTACCCGCTACCCGTCACAAGACCTAGGCCCATGCCTCTTAGACTCAGACTTAGACTCAGATACTAAGCCAACCAAGTCCCTACCCGCCAACCCGTCACAAGACCTAGGCCCATGCCTCTACTGACCCGGGACTGGCATGCCTAGCTAGGTCTGACCTCCCTCTACACGTGCCACTATGCGTTGACCTGGTGTGATGCAAGATTACCTACCACTATCAATTGGCAGGAGAATTTTGTCTTAGACTCAGATACTAAGCCAACCAAGTCCCTACCCGCCAACCCGTCACAAGACCTAGGCCCATGCCTCTACTGACCCGGGACTGGCATGCCTAGCTAGGTCTGACCTCCCTCTACACGTGCCACTATGCGTTGACCTGGTGTGATGCAAGATTACCTACCACTATCAATTGGTAGGAGAATTTTGTCTTAGACTCAGATACTCAGCCAACCAAGTCCCTACCCGCTACCCGTCACAAGACCTAGGCCCATGCCTCTACTGCCCTGGGACTGGCATGCCTAGCTAGGTCTGACCTCCCTCTACACGTGCCACTATGCGTTGACCTGGTGTTATGCAAGATTACCTACCACTATCAATTTGTAGGAGAATTTTGTCTTAGACTCAGATACTCAGCCTACCAAGTCCCTACCCGCTACCCGTCACAAGACCTAGGCCCATGCCTCTACTGACCTGGGACTGGCATGCCTAGCTAGGTCTGACCTCCCTCTACACGTGCCACTATGCGTTGACCTGGTGTGATACACGTGCCACTATGCGTTGACCTGGTGTGATGCGAAATTACCTACCACTATCAATTGGTAGGAGAATTTTGTCTTAGACTCAGATACTCAGCCTACCAAGTCCCTACCCGCTACCCGTCACAAGACCTAGGCCCATGCCTCTACTGACCCGGGACTGGCATGCCTAGCTAGGTCTGACCTCCCTCTACGTGCCACTATGCGTTGACCTGGTGTGATGCAAGATTACCTACCACTATCAATTGGCAGGAGAATGTTGTCTTAGACTCAGATACTCGGCCAACCAAGTCCCTACCCGCTACCCGTCACAAGACCTAGGCCCATGCCTCTACTGACCTGGGACTGGCATGCCTAGCTAGGTCTGACCTCCCTCTACACGTGCCACTATGCGTTGACCTGGTGTGATGCAAGATTACCTACCACTATCAATTGGTAGGAGAATTTTGTCTTAGACTCAGATACTCAGCCTACCAAGTCCCTACCCGCTACCCGTCACAAGACCTAGGCCCATGCCTCTACTGACCCGGGTCTGACCTCCCTCTACTTGCCACTATGCGTTGACCTTTTGTCTTTTGTCGTTGACCTTTTGTCTTGGAGGATTTTGTCTTAGACTCCAAGTCCCTACCCGCTACCCGTCACAAGACCTAGGCCCATGCCTCTTAGACTCAGACTTAGACTCAGATACTAAGCCAACCAAGTCCCTACCCACCAACCCGTCACAAGACCTAGGCCCATGCCTCTACTGACCCGGGACTGGCATGCCTAGCTAGGTCTGACCTCCCTCTACGTGCCACTATGCGTTGACCTGGTGTGATGCAAGATTACCTACCACTATCAATTGGTAGGAGAATTTTGTCTTAGACTCAGATACTCAGCCTACCAAGTCCCTACCCGCTACCCGTCACAAGACCTAGGCCCATGCCTCTACTGACCTGGGACTGGCATGCCTAGCTAGGTCTGACCTCCCTCTACACGTGCCACTATGCGTTGACCTGGTGTGATGCAAGATTACCTACCACTATCAATTGGTAGGAGAATTTTGTCTTAGACTCAGATACTAAGCCAACCAAGTCCCTACCCGCTACCCGTCACAAGACCTAGGCCCATGCCTCTACTGACCCGGGAGTGGCATGCCTAGCTAGGTCTGACCTCTCTCTACACGTGCCACTATGCGTTGACCAAGATTACTGTGATGCAAGATTACCGTTGTCGTTGACCTAGGTAGGAGAATTTTGTCTTAGACTCAGATACTCAGCCTACCAAGTCCCTACCCGCTACCCGTAACAAGACCTAGGCCCATGCCTCTACTGACCCGGGACTGGCATGCCTAGCTAGGTCTGACCTCCCTCTACACGTGCCACTATGCGTTGACCTGGTGTGATGCAAGATTACCTACCACTATCAATTGGTAGGAGAATTTTGTCTTAGACTCAGATACTCAGCCTACCAAGTCCCTACCCGCTACCCGTCACAAGACCTAGGCCCATGCCTCTACTGACCCGGGAGTGGCATGCCTAGCTAGGTCTGACCTCTCTCTACACGTGCCACTATGCGTTGACCTGGTGTGATGCAAGATTACCTACCACTATCAATTTGTAGGAGAATTTTGTCTTAGACTCAGATACTCAGCCAACCAAGTCCCTACCCGCTACCCGTCACAAGACCTAGGCCCATGCCTCTACTGACCCGGAAGTGGCATGCCTAGCTAGGTCTGACCTCCCTCTACGTGCCACTATGCGTTGACCTGGCGTGATGCAAGATTACCTACCACTATCAATTTGTAGGAGAATTTTGTCTTAGACTCAGATACTCAGCCAACCAAGTCCCTACCCGCTACCCGTCACAAGACCTAGGCCCATGCCTCTACTGACCCGGGACTGGCATGCCTAGCTAGGTCTGACCTCCCTCTACACGTGCCACTATGCGTTGACCTGGTGTGATGCAAGATTACCTACCACTATCAATTGGCAGGAGAATGTTGTCTTAGACTCAGATACTCGGCCAACCAAGTCCCTACCCGCTACCCGTCACAAGACCTAGGCCCATGCCTCTACTGACCTGGGACTGGCATGCCTAGCTAGGTCTGACCTCCCTCTACACGTGCCACTATGCGTTGACCTGGTGTGATGCAAGATTACCTACCACTATCAATTGATAGGAGAATTTTGTCTTAGACTCAGATACTCAGCCTACCAAGTCCCTACCCGCTACCCGTCACAAGACCTAGGCCCATGCCTCTACTGACCCGGGAGTGGCATGCCTAGCTAGGTCTGACCTCTCTCTACACGTGCCACTATGCGTTGACCTGGTGTGATGCAAGATTACCTACCACTATCAATTTGTAGGAGAATTTTGTCTTAGACTCAGATACTCAGCCAACCAAGTCCCTACCCGCTACCCGTCACAAGACCTAGGCCCATGCCTCTACTGACCCGGGACTGGCATGCCTAGCTAGGTCTGACCTCCCTCTACGTGCCACTATGCGTTGACCTGGTGTGATGCAAGATTACCTACCACTATCAATTGGCAGGAGAATTTTGTCTTAGACTCAGATACTCAGCCAACCAAGTCCCTACCCGCTACCCGTCACAAGACCTAGGCCCATGCCTCTACTGACCCGGACTGGCATGCCTAGCTAGGTCTGACCTCCCTCTACGTGCCACTATGCGTTGACCTGGTGTGATGCAAGATTACCTACCACTATCAATTGGTAGGAGAATTTTGTCTTAGACTCAGATACTCAGCCTACCAAGTCCCTACCCGCTACCCGTCACAAGACCTAGGCCCATGCCTCTACTGACCTGGGACTGGCATGCCTAGCTAGGTCTGACCTCCCTCTACACGTGCCACTATGCGTTGACCTGGTGTGATGCAAGATTACCTACCACTATCAATTTGTAGGAGAATTTTGTCTTAGACTCAGATACTCAGCCAACCAAGTCCCTACCCGCTACCCGTCACAAGACCTAGGCCCATGCCTCTACTGACCCGGGACTGGCATGCCTAGCTAGGTCTGACCTCCCTCTACGTGCCACTATGCGTTGACCTGGTGTGATGCAAGATTACCTACCACTATCAATTGGTAGGAGAATTTTGTCTTAGACTCAGATACTCAGCCAACCAAGTCCCTACCCGCCAACCCGTCACAAGACCTAGGCCCATGCCTCTACTGACCCGGGACTGGCATGCCTAGCTAGGTCTGACCTCCCTCTACGTGCCACTATGCGTTGACCTGGTGTGATGCAAGATTACCTACCACTATCAATTGGCAGGAGAATGTTGTCTTAGACTCAGATACTCGGCCAACCAAGTCCCTACCCGCCAACCCGTCACAAGACCTAGGCCCATGCCTCTACTGACCTGGGACTGGCATGCCTAGCTAGGTCTGACCTCCCTCTACACGTGCCACTATGCGTTGACCTGGTGTGATGCAAGATTACCTACCACTATCAATTGGTAGGAGAATTTTGTCTTAGACTCAGATACTCAGCCTACCAAGTCCCTACCCGCTACCCGTCACAAGACCTAGGCCCATGCCTCTACTGACCTGGGACTGGCATGCCTAGCTAGGTCTGACCTCCCTCTACGTGCCACTATGCGTTGACCTGGTGTGATGCAAGATTACCTACCACTATCAATTTGTAGGAGAATTTTGTCTTAGACTCAGATACTCAGCCAACCAAGTCCCTACCCGCTACCCGTCACAAGACCTAGGCCCATGCCTCTACTGACCTGGGACTGGCATGCCTAGCTAGGTCTGACCTCCCTCTACACGTGCCACTATGCGTTGACCTGGTGTGATGCAAGATTACCTACCACTATCAATTGGCAGGAGAATTTTGTCTTAGACTCAGATACTCAGCCAACCAAGTCCCTACCCACTACCCGTCACAAGACCTAGGCCCATGCCTCTACTGACCTGGGACTGGCATGCCTAGCTAGGTCTGACCTCCCTCTACACGTGCCACTATGCGTTGACCTGGTGTGATGCAAGATTACCTACCACTATCAATTGGTAGGAGAATTTTGTCTTAGACTCAGATACTCAGCCTACCAAGTCCCTACCGCTACCCGTCACAAGACCTAGGCCCATGCCTCTACTGACCCGGGACTGGCATGCCTAGCTAGGTCTGACCTCCCTCTACGTGCCACTATGCGTTGACCTGGTGTGATGCAAGATTACCTACCACTATCAATTGGTAGGAGAATTTTGTCTTAGACTCAGATACTCAGCCTACCAAGTCCCTACCCGCTACCCGTCACAAGACCTAGGCCCATGCCTCTACTGACCCGGGACTGGCATGCCTAGCTAGGTCTGACCTCCCTCTACACGTGCCACTATGCGTTGACCTGGTGTGATGCAAGATTACCTACCACTATCAATTGGTAGGAGAATTTTGTCTTAGACTCAGATACTCAGCCTACCAAGTCCCTACCCGCTACCCGTCACAAGACCTAGGCCCATGCCTCTACTGACCCGGGACTGGCATGCCTAGCTAGGTCTGACCTCCCTCTACACGTGCCACTATGCGTTGACCTGGTGTGATGCAAGATTACCTACCACTATCAATTGGTAGGAGAATTTTGTCTTAGACTCAGATACTCAGCCAACCAAGTCCCTACCCGCCAACCCGTCACAAGACCTAGGCCCATGCCTCTACTGACCTGGGACTGGCATGCCTAGCTAGGTCTGACCTCCCTCTACACGTGCCACTATGCGTTGACCTGGTGTGATGCAATATTACCTACCACTATCAATTGGTAGGAGAATTTTGTCTTAGACTCAGATACTCAGCCAACCAAGTCCCTACCCGCTACCCGTCACAAGACCTAGGCCCATGCCTCTACTGACCTGGGACTGGCATGCCTAGCTAGGTCTGACCTCCTCTACACGTGCCACTATGCGTTGACCTGGTGTGATGCAAGATTACCTACCACTATCAATTGGTAGGAGAATTTTGTCTTAGACTCAGATACTCAGCCTACCAAGTCCCTACCCGCTACCCGTCACAAGACCTATGCCCATGCCTCTACTGACCCGGGACTGGCATGCCTAGCTAGGTCTGACCTCCTCTACACGTGCCACTATGCGTTGACCTGGTGTGATGCAAGATTACCTACCACTATCAATTGGTAGGAGAATTTTGTCTTAGACTCAGATACTCAGCCAACCAAGTCCCTACCCGCTACCCGTCACAAGACCTAGGCCCATGCCTCTACTGACCTGGGACTGGCATGCCTAGCTAGGTCTGACCTCCCTCTACACGTGCCACTATGCGTTGACCTGGTGTGATGCAAGATTACCTACCACTATCAATTGGTAGGAGAATTTTGTCTTAGACTCAGATACTCAGCCAACCAAGTCCCTACCCGCCAACCCGTCACAAGACCTAGGCCCATGCCTCTACTGACCTGGGACTGGCATGCCTAGCTAGGTCTGACCTCCCTCTACACGTGCCACTATGCGTTGACCTGGTGTGATGCAAGATTACCTACCACTATCAATTGGTAGGAGAATTTTGTCTTAGACTCAGATACTCAGCCTACCAAGTCCCTACCCGCTACCCGTCACAAGACCTAGGCCCATGCCTCTACTGACCCGGGACTGGCATGCCTAGCTAGGTCTGACCTCCCTCTACACGTGCCACTATGCGTTGACCTGGTGTGATGCAAGATTACCTACCACTATCAATTGGTAGGAGAATTTTGTCTTAGACTCAGATACTCAGCCAACCAAGTCCCTACCCGCTACCCGTCACAAGACCTAGGCCCATGCCTCTACTGACCTGGGACTGGCATGCCTAGCTAGGTCTGACCTCCCCTCTACGTGCCACTATGCGTTGACCTGGTGTGATGCAAGATTACCTACCACTATCAATTGGTAGGAGAATTTTGTCTTAGACTCAGATACTCAGCCAACCAAGTCCCTACCCGCTACCCGTCACAAGACCTAGGCCCATGCCTCTACTGACCCGGGACTGGCATGCCTAGCTAGGTCTGACCTCCCTCTACGTGCCACTATGCGTTGACCTGGTGTGATGCAAGATTACCTACCACTATCAATTGGTAGGAGAATTTTGTCTTAGACTCCGATACTCAGCCAACCAAGTCCCCTACCGCTACCCGTCACAAGACCCTAGGCCCATGCACTCTCTACTGACCCAGGACTGGCATGCCACAACCTAGCTAGGTCTGACCTCTCCTCTACACGTGCCACTACAATGCGTTGACCTGGTGTGATGCAAGATTACCTACCACTATCAATTGGTAGGAGAATTTTGTCTTAGACTCAGATACTCAGCCAACCAAGTCCCTACCCGCTACCCGTCACAAGACCTGGGCCCATGCCTCTACTGCCCTGGGACTGGCATGCCTAGCTAGGTCTGACCTCCCTCTACACGTGCCACTATGCGTTGACCTGGTGTGATGCAAGATTACCTACCACTATCAATTGGTAGGAGAATTTTGTCTTAGACTCAGATACTCAGCCAACCAAGTCCCTACCCGCTACCCGTCACAAGACCTAGGCCCATGCCTCTACTGACCTGGGACTGGCATGCCTAGCTAGGTCTGACCTCCCTCTACACGTGCCACTATGCGTTGACCTGGTGTGATGCAAGATTACCTACCACTATCAATTGGTAGGAGAATTTTGTCTTAGACTCAGATACTCAGCCTACCAAGTCCCTACCCGCTACCCGTCACAAGACCTAGGCCCATGCCTGACCTCCCTCTACACGTGCCACTATGCGTTTACCTGGTGTGATGCAAGATTACCTACCACTATCAATTTGTAGGAGAATTTTGTCTTAGACTCCAAGTCCCTACCCGCTACCCATCACAAGACCTAGGCCCATGCCTCTTAGACTCAGATACTAAGCCAACCAAGTCCCTACCCGCCAACCCGTCACAAGACCTAGGCCCATGCCTCTACTGACCCGGGACTGGCATGCCTAGCTAGGTCTGACCTCCCTCTACGTGCCACTATGCGTTGACCTGGTGTGATGCAAGATTACCTACCACTATCAATTGGTAGGAGAATTTTGTCTTAGACTCAGATACTCAGCCTACCAAGTCCCTACCCGCTACCCGTCACAAGACCTAGGCCCATGCCTCTACTGACCCGGGACTGGCATGCCTAGCTAGGTCTGACCTCTCTCTACACGTGCCACTATGCGTTGACCTGGTGTGATGCAAGATTACCTACCACTATCAATTTGTAGGAGAATTTTGTCTTAGACTCAGATACTCAGCCAACCAAGTCCCTACCCGCTACCCGTCACAAGACCTAGGCCCATGCCTCTACTGACCCGGGACTGGCATGCCTAGCTAGGTCTGACCTCCCTCTACACGTGCCACTATGCGTTGACCTGGTGTGATGCAAGATTACCTACCACTATCAATTGGCAGGAGAATTTTGTCTTAGACTCAGATACTCAGCCAACCAAGTCCCTACCCGCTACCCGTCACAAGACCTAGGCCCATGCCTCTACTGACCCGGGACTGGCATGCCTAGCTAGGTCTGACCTCCCTCTACGTGCCACTATGCGTTGACCTGGTGTGATGCAAGATTACCTACCACTATCAATTGGCAGGAGAATTTTGTCTTAGACTCAGATACTCAGCCAACCAAGTCCCTACCCGCTACCCGTCACAAGACCTAGGCCCATGCCTCTACTGACCCGGGACTGGCATGCCTAGCTAGGTCTGACCTCCCTCTACGTGCCACTATGCGTTGACCTGGTGTGATGCAAGATTACCTACCACTATCAATTGGCAGGAGAATTTTGTCTTAGACTCAGATACTAAGCCAACCAAGTCCCTACCCGCTACCCGTCACAAGACCTAGGCCCATGCCTCTACTGACCTGGGACTGGCATGCCTAGCTAGGTCTGACCTCCCTCTCCACGTGCCACTATGCGTTGACCTGGTGTGATGCAAGATTACCTACCACTATCAATTGGTAGGAGAATTTTGTCTTAGACTCAGATACTCAGCCTACCAAGTCCCTACCCGCTACCCGTCACAAGACCTAGGCCCATGCCTCTACTGACCTGGGACTGGCATGCCTAGCTAGGTCTGACCTCCCTCTACACGTGCCACTATGCGTTGACCTGGTGTGATGCAAGATTACCTACCACTATCAATTTGTAGGAGAATGTTGTCTTAGACTCAGATACTCGGCCAACCAAGTCCCTACCCGCTACCCGTCACAAGACCTAGGCCCATGCCTCTACTGACCTGGGACTGGCATGCCTAGCTAGGTCTGACCTCCCTCTACACGTGCCACTATGCGTTGACCTGGTGTGATGCAAGATTACCTACCACTATCAATTGGTAGGAGAATTTTGTCTTAGACTCAGATACTCAGCCTACCAAGTCCCCTACCTTCCTACCTGTCATCTAAAGACCTGAGCCCATGCCTCTACTAACCTGGGACTGGCATGCCTAGCCAGGTCTGACCTCCTCTACACGTGCTGACACTATGGTTGACCTTTTGTCTTTTTTTGATGCAAGATTACCCTATCCATTGGTCTTGGGAGGATTTTGTCTTCCAGCTCAGCCTTAAGTCTACCCGCTACCCGTCACAAGACCTAGGCCCATGCCTCTTAGACTCAGACTTAGACTCAGATACTAAGCCAACCAAGTCCCTACCCGCCAACCCGTCACAAGACCTAGGCCCATGCCTCTACTGACCTGGGACTGGCATGCCTAGCTAGGTCTGACCTCCCTCTACACGTGCCACTATGCGTTGACCTGGTGTGATGCAAGATTACCTACCACTATCAATTGGTAGGAGAATTTTGTCTTAGACTCAGATACTCAGCCAACCAAGTCCCTACCCGCTACCCGTCACAAGACCTAGGCCCATGCCTCTACTGCCCTGGGACTGGCATGCCTAGCTAGGTCTGACCTCCCTCTACACGTGCCACTATGCGTTGACCTGGTGTTATGCAAGATTACCTACCACTATCAATTTGTAGGAGAATTTTGTCTTAGACTCAGATACTCAGCCTACCAAGTCCCTACCCGCTACCCGTCACAAGACCTAGGCCCATGCCTCTACTGACCTGGGACTGGCATGCCTAGCTAGGTCTGACCTCCCTCTACACGTGCCACTATGCGTTGACCTGGTGTGATACACGTGCCACTATGCGTTGACCTGGTGTGATGCAAGATTACCTACCACTATCAATTGGTAGGAGAATTTTGTCTTAGACTCAGATACTCAGCCTACCAAGTCCCTACCCGCTACCCGTCACAAGACCTAGGCCCATGCCTCTACTGACCCGGGACTGGCATGCCTAGCTAGGTCTGACCTCCCTCTACGTGCCACTATGCGTTGACCTGGTGTGATGCAAGATTACCTACCACTATCAATTGGCAGGAGAATTTTGTCTTAGACTCAGATACTAAGCCAACCAAGTCCCTACCCGCCAACCCGTCACAAGACCTAGGCCCATGCCTCTACTGACCTGGGACTGGCATGCCTAGCTAGGTCTGACCTCCCTCTACACGTGCCACTATGCGTTGACCTGGTGTGATGCAAGATTACCTACCACTATCAATTGGTAGGAGAATTTTGTCTTAGACTCAGATACTCAGCCAACCAAGTCCCTACCCGCTACCCGTCACAAGACCTAGGCCCATGCCTCTACTGCCCTGGGACTGGCATGCCTAGCTAGGTCTGACCTCCCTCTACACGTGCCACTATGCGTTGACCTGGTGTTATGCAAGATTACCTACCACTATCAATTTGTAGGAGAATTTTGTCTTAGACTCAGATACTCAGCCTACCAAGTCCCTACCCGCTACCCGTCACAAGACCTAGGCCCATGCCTCTACTGACCTGGGACTGGCATGCCTAGCTAGGTCTGACCTCCCTCTACACGTGCCACTATGCGTTGACCTGGTGTGATACACGTGCCACTATGCGTTGACCTGGTGTGATGCGAAATTATCTACCACTATCAATTTGTAGGAGAATTTTGTCTTAGACTCAGATACTCAGCCAACCAAGTCCCTACCCGCTACCCGTCACAAGACCTAGGCCCATGCCTCTACTGACCCGGGACTGGCATGCCTAGCTAGGTCTGACCTCCCTCTACGTGCCACTATGCGTTGACCTGGTGTGATGCAAGATTACCTACCACTATCAATTGGCAGGAGAATGTTGTCTTAGACTCAGATACTCAGCCAATCAAGTCCCTACCCGCTACCCGTCACAAGACCTAGGCCCATGCCTCTACTGACCCGGGACTGGCATGCCTAGCTAGGTCTGACCTCCCTCTACACGTGCCACTATGCGTTGACCAGGTGTGATGCAAGATTACCTACCACTATCAATTGGTAGGAGAATTTTGTCTTAGACTCAGATACTCAGCCTACCAAGTCCCAAGTCCAAGTCATGCCTCTACTGACCTGGGACTGGCATGCCTAGCTAGGTCTGACCTCCCTCTACTCGTGCCACTATGCGTTGACCTGGTGTGATGCAAGATTACCTACCACTATCAATTGGTAGGAGAATTTTGTCTTAGACTCAGATACTCAGCCTACCAAGTCCCTACTCATAACCCGTCACAAGACCTAGGCCCATGCCTCTACTGACTGGTCTGACCTCCCTCGGGCCACTATGTTGACCTTTTGTCTTTTGTTGCCTTTGTCTTGGAGGATTTTGTCTTGACCAAGTCCTACCCTTTACCGTGCCTGAGACCCTAGGCCAGGCTGACCTGGTTTGCCAAGACAATGGGATGGGCCTCTCCTCACCGTCTTACTTATCAGTGACACTGGTGTGATGCAAGAATCATTTTGTCTTAGACTCAGATACTAAGCCAACCAAGTCCCTACCCACCAACCCGTCACAAGACCTAGGCCCATGCCTCTACTGACCCGGGACTGGCATGCCTAGCTAGGTCTGACCTCCCTCTACGTGCCACTATGCGTTGACCTGGTGTGATGCAAGATTACCTACCACTATCAATTGGTAGGAGAATTTGTCTTAGACTCAGATACTCAGCCTTCCAAGTCCCTACCGCTACCCGTCACAAGACCTAGGCCCATGCCTCTACTGACCCGGGACTGGCATGCCTAGCTAGGTCTGACCTCCCTCTACACGTGCCACTATGCGTTGACCTGGTGTGATGCAAGATTACCTACCACTATCAATTGGTAGGAGAATTTTGTCTTAGACTCAGATACTCAGTCCCTAACCCACCAACCCGTCACAAGACCTAGGCCCATGCCTCTACTGACCTGAGACTGGCATGCCTAGCTAGGTCTGACCTCCCTCTACGTGCCACTATGCGTTGACCTGGTGTGATGCAAGATTACCTACCACTATCAATTGGTAGGAGAATTTTGTCTTAGACTCAGATACTTAACCAAGTCCCTACCGCCTACCGTCACAAGACCCTAGGGGCCCATGCCTCTTCTGACCCAGGACTGGCATGCCTGGCTAAGTCTGACCTCCTCTACACGTGCCACTATGCGTTGACCTGGTGTGATGCAAGATTACCTACCACTATCAATTGGTAGGAGAATTTTGTCTTAGACTCAGATACTCAGCCAACCAAGTCCCTACCCGCTACCCGTCACAAGACCTAGGCCCATGCCTCTACTGACCTGGGACTGGCATGCCTAGCTAGGTCTGACCTCCCTCTACACGTGCCACTGTGCGTTGACCTGGTGTGATGCAAGATTACCTACCACTATCAATTTGTAGGAGAATTTTGTCTTAGACTCAGATACTCAGCCAACCAAGTCCCTACCCGCTACCCGTCACAAGACCTAGGCCCATGCCTCTACTGACCCGGGACTGGCATGCCTAGCTAGGTCTGACCTCTCTCTACACGTGCCACTATGCGTTGACCTGGTGTGATGCAAGATTACCTACCACTATCAATTGGCAGGAGAATTTTGTCTAAGACTCAGATACTCAGATACTGACCTGGGACTGGCATGCCTAGCTAGGTCTGATCTCCCTCTACACGTGCCACTATGCGTTGACCTGGTGTGATGCAAGATTACCTACCACTATCAATTGGTAGGAGAATTTTGTCTTAGACTCAGATACTCAGCCAACCAAGTCCCTACCCGCTACCCGTCACAAGACCTAGGCCCATGCCTCTACTGACCCGGGACTGGCATGCCTAGCTAGGTCTGACCTCCCTCTACACGTGCCACTATGCGTTGACCTGGTGTGATGCAAGATTACCTACCACTATCAATTGGTAGGAGAATTTTGTCTTAGACTCAGATACTCAGCCAACCAAGTCCCTACCCGCCAACCCGTCACAAGACCTAGGACCATGCCTCTACTGACCCGGGACTAGCATGCCTAGCTAGGTCTGACCTCTCTCTACGTGCCACTATGCGTTGACCTGGTGTGATGCAAGATTACCTACCACTATCAATTTGTAGGAGAATTTTGTCTTAGACTCAGATACTCGGCCAGCCAAGTCCCTACCCTACCCGTCCACAAGACCCTGGGCCCATGCCTCTGCAGACCCAGGACTAGCATGCCTAGCTAGGTCTGACCTCCCTCTACGTGTCACTATGCGTTGACCTGGTGTGATGCAAGATTACCTACCACTATCAATTTGTAGGAGAATTTTGTCTTAGACTCAGATACTCAACCAAGTCCCTACCCGCTACCCGTCACAAGACCTAGGCCCATGCCTCTACTGACCCGGGACTGGCATGCCTAGCTAGGTCTGACCTCCTCTACACGTGCCACTATGCGTTGACCTGGTGTGATGCAAGATTACCTACCACTATCAATTGGTAGGAGAATTTTGTCTTAGCCAGATACTCAGCCTACCAAGTCCCTACCCGCTACCCGTCACAAGACCTAGGCCCATGCCTCTACTGACCCGGGACTGGCATGCCTAGCTAGGTCTGACCTCCCTCTACACGTGCCACTATGCGTTGACCTGGTGTGATGCAAGATTACCTACCACTATCAATTGGTAGGAGAATTTTGTCTTAGACTCAGATACTCAGCCAACCAAGTCCCTACCCGCTACCCGTCACAAGCCCTAGGCCCATGCCTCTACTGACCTGGGACTGGCATGCCTAGCTAGGTCTGACCTCCCTCTACACGTGCCACTATGCGTTGACCTGGTGTGATGCAAGATTACCTACCACTATCAGAGTGAAACGCAAAATTGATGTTTGTCGCCATTCAAATTCAAAATAACGGACCGAAAATTCAAGATGGCAGCCGCTTCGGCAAACCAAACTCACATAAAATCGATGTATGGGTGTCTATCGATCGGTGCGATAAGTAGAGCATGAAAATCGATGTTTGACGCCATTTGAATTTCAAAATGGCGGACCGAAAATTCGAAAAATTAAAAAATCATACAATATGTGTCTATCGATCGGATACGATAAAGTGGTCATGAAAATCGATTTGACGCCATTTGAAATTCAAAATGGCAGACTGAAAATTAAAGATGGCCACCGCTTCGGCAAATAAAATCACATAAATCATATATATTGTCCATCGATCGGGTACGATGAGTAGAACATGAAAAACGATGTTGACGCCATTTTGAATTTCAAAGGCGGCGACCAATCAAGATGGCCGCTGAGCAACCAAAATCACATAAAATCAGCATATGGGTGTCTATCAGTCGGCGACGATGAGTGAAACATGGAAATTGATGTTTGCGCCATTTGAAATTCAAAATGGCGGAACGAAAATCAAGATGACCGCCGATTCGGCAAACAAAATCACATAAAATCATGCAATATGGGTGTCTATCGATTGGGCTCGATGAGTAGAACATGAAAATCGATGTTTGACGCCATTTTGAATTCAAAATGGCGGACCAAAAATTGAAGATGGCCACAACAAAATTCTATATAATACCATGCAATATGGGTGTCTATCGATTGGGCTGATGAGTAGAACATGAAAATCGATGTTTGACGCCATTTTAAAATTCAAAATGGCGGACCGAAAATTCAGTGGCCACCTTCGGCAACTAAAATCACATGAAATCATGCAATATGGTGTCTATCGATCGGTACGATGAGTAGAGCATGAAAATTGATGTTTGACGCCATTTTGAATCAAAATGGCGGGAAAATTCAAGATGGCCGCCGCTCACAAACAAAATCACATAAAATCATGCAATATGGGTGTCATCGATCGGTACGATGAGTAGAGCATGAAAATTGATGTTTCCGCCATTTTGAATTTCAAAACGGTGGACCGAAAATTCAAAATGGTCACCGCTTCGGCAATCAAAATCACATAAAATCATGCAATATGGTGTCTATCAATTGGGCCCGATTAGTAAAACACGAAATCGATGTTTGACGCCATTTTGAAATTCAAATGGCGGACCGAAATTCAAGATGGCCGCCGCTTCGGCAACCAAAATCCATAAAATCATGCAATATGGGTGTCTATCGATCGGGTACGATGAGTGAGCATGAAAATCGATGTTTGACGCCATTTTGAAATTCAAAATCGGACCGAAAATCAAGATCCCTTCGGCAAACAAAATCACATAAAATCATGCAATATGGGTGTTTATCGATTGGCTCGATTAGTAAAACACGAAAATCGATGTTGACGCCATTTGAAATTCAAAATGGCGGACCGAAAATTCAAGATGGCACCGCTTCGGCAACCAAAATCACATGAAATCATGCAATATGGGTGTCTATCGATTGGGCCATTAGTGCCAAAATCGATGTTTGACGCCATTTTGAAATCAAAATGGCGGACCGAAAATTCAAGATGGCCGCCGCTGGCAACCAAATCACATAAAATCATGCAATATGGTGTCTATCGATCGTGATGAGTGGATGAAATTGATGTTTGCCGCCATTTGAATTTCAAAACGGTGGACACAAAATTCAAAATGGCCACCGCTTTGGCAATCAAAATCACATAAAATCATGCAATATGGGTGTCTATCGATCGGGTACGATAGTGAGCATGGAAATTGATGTTTGACGCCATTTAAAATTCAAAATGGCGAACGAAAATTCAAGATGGCCGCCCTTCGGCAAACAAAAGCACATAAAATCATGCAATATGGGTCTCTATCGATCAGGTATGATGGTAGAGCATGAAAATCGATGTTTGACGCCATTTTGAAATTCAAAACGGCGGACTGAAAATTCAAGATGGCCTCTTCGGCAAACAAAATCACATAAAATCATGCAATATGGGTGTTTATCGATTGGGCTCGATTAGTAAAACACGAAAATCGATGTTGACGCCATTTTGAAATTCAAAATGGCGGACAGAAAATTCAAGATAATTGCCGCTTCGGCAACCAAAATCACATCAAATCTTGCAATATGGGTGTCTATCGATCGGGACAATAGTAGAGCATGAAATGATGTTTGACGATTTGAAATACAAAATGGCAGACCGAAAATTCAATTTGACGCCGCTTCACACAAAATCACTTAAAATCATGTACAGGTGTTGACTCGTTTTTCACTCTCAATTTTGTCACCCCCGATTTAATCGCGTTTTCGACCGATTTTATCACTCCGATTTTGTCACGTTTTCGACCATTTTGTCCCCAAAATTGTCATTCTTTTTATTTTCGTAAAATATACAAAAACAACAATGATTTTCATGAATTAACACCCCTGTAGCCAACGACTTCGAGTTCCGGGAAATATTCTGCAATTTCGACAAGAAATAATGGGTACCGTTCATGCATTTGGCCTTTCAAGGCATGAAATGATTCATATTGTGGAATGAATTAAAAAAATGAAATATTTTTTTCCAATTTTGTCACATCCCTGTGTTATCACTTTTAGCACCCAATCACAGGGTGATAAAATCAGATATTATTGAAAAACGGTATCTCTGATTGGGTACGATGAGTGGCACGGAAATCAATGTTTGACGCTTTTTAAAATTCAAAATGGCGGACCGAAAATTTAAGAAGACTCCGCTTCAACCAAAATCATATAAATTTATGCAATATGGGTGTCTATCGATCGGTATATGATGATAAAGCAAAATTAATGTTGACGTCATTTTAGATTATTTGCATTTATAATCGTGCTGTGCGTGTTCTGTCCGTAACACGGTAGATCACTTTATGATGTGTTGCGGTGTAAGATCTACCGAGCCTAGTCTAATCCATTTTTCTAGCTAGACAATAAGTTGTGTAATTAAGGTTCATCGTATTTAGTCTCTAAACAGCATCTCAGAAATAAAACATATAATAGTTCCTTGCAGACAGTTGAAAGACTCGAATTTCTTGTTTGAGGCTAGACTATGCAGCGGAAACAACTTTTCAAGCAATTAGTTAAACCTCGGTACCCGGTCCTAGGCTGAACGCTGCTGGAAAAATCGAGTAGGGTTTAAATACGACCTTTTTGCTGGTGAACAATGGTAGTGAGAGGACGGAGTTCTATACTGAACAAATTCTCTTGCTTGAGGGTCTTGTGCAGAGCTAAATCGAGTTTAAGAGTTTCTGGTGATATTCTAGAACAGACAAGGATGTAGGGCTCCGATGCATCCAAAACAGTATTACTGTTCTGTTTTTCTCAAGAAAGATTGATTTCTATTGATAAGGGCGCGCCTTCAATAGTTGCTCTCTATGAAGGGTCTAAATAGCGGGACCTTGTCATGTGGTTGAGAAAACAAAACAACAACTGTATCAAACCGATACTGCTGTCTTTCAATAGCACTGGAGTAATTCGACATGCACTTAAACACATAGGATACGGGTAACGCTACAATAGATCTAAGGTGGTCAGATGGCACACGAACAGGAAAAATAAAAAAAAATGCGTGTTCTGCCTATTAAATCTTAAATTAAAACATGCAGTCAACTTACATCGTTGTTTACTCTAAAGCATGTTCTGAGATAGCTGCATTGACCTAGCTGGTTCCATGATACAGCATTAATTGTTGGTGATTACGAAGTGTGCGATGTGGTACGTTGAAATTTATCTCTTAAAGTTTCGAGGTCGTTAATACTACCTTCCAATACATCAAATACTAACAACCGTTAAATTTTCTTTCCTTCGGCCGACGGCGTCTTCAATTTTATTGAAGGTTATGGCGGTTCACAACTCAAAAATGTTCGAAAGTTCAACTCCTATATGTCTATCAATTTCTTTTTGATGATTCAGATGGCAAAATTTTAGACAATTTGTAGGTGATTAAGGAGTGAGACAAAAGGCAATTTTGTTTATATGGCAATTTATATGAAAAATTGGTTTGAAGTATCCTTCAAATGTCAAAATCGTTATGAATTCAATGTACAATCCAACCTTCATTTTTGAGTCTATATAAACGAAACCTAGGTTAACGAATTGATTTTGAGTTCACATTCCATTAAGTTGAGGAAAATTACATCTTTTTAGCCTTATCTCTGTTCAAAAATCTAAATCAACTGAAAACAAATGAGTCAAGCGCAGGATTCGTTTATTAAGATTCAAAAGTAGTGAGTGGGTTGTACATTTAGTAAAACTATTGACATTAATGCCTTGCCTTTACCCATAAATCACCTAAAAATTGCCTAATATTCAGGACTCCTAAACCATCAAAAAAGAAGCTGATAGAGACTATGGAGATTCCCACCGCACCATAATACCGTTGTCTTCTTCGGACATGAAACATGAACAATGCTCGGGGAGGACTTCAAGCACTCAGTATTCAAGAGACGGTGTTTGGGACCATCTTGGCGGTGTGCGAAGACGGTGTGTGGCGGCGAATAATGATCCACGAGCTCCCAGCTCTACGGCGAGACCCAGTGTCCAGAAGGTAGCAAAAGCCGGAAGGGTACGATGGAAGGACATGTTAGAATGCCGGACAGCAACCCTGCAAAGATGATGTTCCGTTCAATCCGCAGGTACGAGACGGTTGGAGCGCAGCGAGCAGATGGCAGATCAGGTGCAAACGACTTGGCGAGCGTGGGGCGTATTCGAGGATTGAGATGCGGCTCCCCTTTGAAATTCAAATGTCATCAAACATCGATTTCTATGTTCTACTTGAGCCCAATCGATAGACACATATTGCATGGTTTTATATGAATTTTGTTGCCCAAGCGAAACATTTCAATTTTTTGTCCCATTTTGAAATTCAAAATGGCGTCAAACATCGATTTTCATGTTCTACTCATCGAGCCAATCGATGAACACACCATTGCTGTTTTTTTATGAATTTTGTTGCCCAAGCGGCGGCCATTTTCATTTTGGTCCGCCATTTTGAAATTCAAAATGGCGTCAAACATCGATTCTATGTTCTACTCATCGAGCCCAATCGATAGACACACATATTGCATGGTTTTATATAATTTTGTTGCCCAAGCGGCCATCTTCACATTTTGGTCCGCATAAATTCAAATGCGTCAAACATCGATTTTCATCACTCTCATCGAGCCCAATCAATAGACACCATATTGCATGGTTTTATGAATTTTGTTGCCCAAGCGGCCTCTCCATTTTGGTCCGTTATTTGAAATTCAAAATGGCGTCAAACATCATTTCATGTTCTACTCATCGAGCCCAATCGATAGACACCCATATTGCATGGTTTTATATGAATTTTGTTGCGAGCGGCGATTTTCAATTTGGTCCGCCATTTTGAAATTCAAAATCAAAATTCGATTTTCATGTTCTACCTCATCGAGCCCAATGATAGACACCCATATTAGGGTTTATAAATTTGTTGCTCAAGCGGCGGCCATCTTGACTTTTGGTCCGCCATTTTGAAATTCAAAACAGCGTCAAATATCGATTTTCATGTTCTACTCATCGAGCCCAATCGATGAACACCCATATTGCATGGTTTTATGAATTTTGTTCCCAAGCGTCGGCGATTTTCAATTTTGGTCCGCCATTTTGAAATTTAAAATGGCTCAAACATCGATTTTCATGTTCTCTCATCGAGCCCAATCTATAGACACCCTATTGCATGGGTTTATACGTGTTTCTCAAGCGGCCATCTTGAATTTTGGTCCGCCATGAATTCAAAATGGCGTAAAACATCATTTTCATGTTCTACTCTCGAGCCCAATCGATGAACCATATTGCATGGTTTATATGATTTTGCGAAGCGGCGATTCAATTTTAGTCCCATTTTGAAATTCAAAGGCGTCAAATCATTTTTGTTCTACATCGCAATCGATTATATAGCATGATTAAGATCATATGATTAATTTAAAACAGATTTCTCTTCAACCACCTTCCTGCCATGTTTCTGTTTGAATTTCCAGCAGCACTGCGTTCAATTGGACTGCTTTTGCCCAAACCCGAAAACCTGGTTTCTGAAATGATGTTCGGTTTGCTATGAACCGAGCACACGGTTCATGCTGTCGCAGACCTAACTTGAGCACCGGTAGGAACGGTGCTGACAGCCTCACGTTCGGTTTTCGAGAACAGCACCGTGTTGTGGTTCTGGTTTCGTGAACCGTGCAGAAAACCAAAACCGAACTACGCACTGAACCACACGAAGAATTTTGAACCACCAGCACTATGCAACGGTTGGTTCAGTTGCCCATCTCTGGCCCATGCTCTACTGACCCGGACTGGCAGTAGCTAGTCTGACTCCTCTACGTGCCACTATGCGTTGACCTGGTGGTGAGATTACCTACCACTATCAATTTGTAGGAGAATTTTGTCTTGAACTCAGATCTCAGCCAGCAAGTTGCAAGTTCTAGTCTAAATTTCTCTCACCTAAAGAGTCAAAGGACAACAAGGTCAACGCATGAGTGGCGTAGAGAGGTCAGACTAGCAGGCTGCCAGTTCCAGGTCAGTAGAGGCGCATCTGGGTCTTGTGACGTGCGGGTAGGGACTTGGTTGGCTGAGTATCATGGTCTAAGACAAATTCGCCTACCAATTGATAGTGGTGAGGTAATCTTGCATCACAGGTCAACATGAGGCACTGAGAGGAGGTCAGACCTAGCTAGGCATGCCAGTCCAGGTCAGTGAGGCATGGGCCTGAGGTCTTGTGACAGTGTGGCAGTGAGTGGAGTTGGCTGAGTATCTGAGTCTAACAAAATTCTCCTACCAATTGATAGTGGTAGGTAATCTTGCATCACTCCAGGTCCGCATAAGTGGCACGTAGAGGAGGTCAGACCTCAGCCAACCAGTCCAGGTCAGTAGAGGCATGGGCCTGGGTCTTGGGACGGGGTAGCAGGTAGAGACTTGGTGGCTGAGTATCTGAGTCTAAGAAAATTCTTCTACCAATTGATAGTGGTAGGTAATCTTGCATCACGGAGTCAACGCATAGTGGCACGTAGAGGGAGGTCAGACCTAGCTAGGCATGCCAGTCCCAGGTCAGTAGAGGCATGGGCCTAGGTCTTGTGACAGTGCTAGTGGGGTCTTGGTTGGCTGAGTATCTGAGTCTAAGACAAAATTCTCTACCAATTGATAGTGGTAGGTAATCTTGCATCACACGGTCAACCATAGTGGCACGTGAGGAGAGTCGAGACCTAGCTAGGCACCATCCAGGTCAGTAGAGCATGGGCCTAGGTCTTGTGACAGCGGAGTAGGTCTTGGTTGGCTGAGTATCTGAGTCTAAGACAAATTCTCCTAATTGATAGTGTAGGTAATCTTCATCACTCCAGGTCAACATTGGTGGCACGTGAGGGAGGTCAGACCTAGCATAGTCATGCCAGTCCAGGTCGAGTAGAGGCATGGGCCTAGGTCTTGCTGACAGGTAGCGGTGGGACTTTGGCTTAAATCTGAGTCAAGACAAAATTCTCTCTAGACAAAGGTCAACGACCAAGACAAAGTCAACGCATAGTGAAAGTAGAGGAGGTCAGACCTAGGCATGCCAGTTCCGGTCACAGAGGCAGGGCCTAGGTCTTGTGACAGGTTGGGTAGGGACGTGGTAAAAAGTTCTAGTCAAAATATATATTAACTCACATGTTGAAGCCGCATGACTCAATGCTAGGTAATCTTGAATCACACCAGGTCAACATAGTGGCACGTAGAGGAGGTCAGGCCTAGCTAGGCATGCCAGTCTCAGGTCAGTAGAGGCATGGCCTAGTCTTGTAACGGTGGCGGTGGTAGGGACTTTGGCTGAGTATCTGAGTCTAAGACAAAATTCTCCTACAAACAAAAAGGTCAACGACAAAAGACAAAAGTCAGCACCATAGTGGCACGTAGAGGAGGTCAGACCTAGCTACGCCAGTCCAGGGTCAGTAGAGGATGGCCTAGGTCTTGTGACGGGTTGGGGGTAGGAACTTGGCAAAAAGTCTAGGTCAAAATATATTAACCTACGCATGTTGACCATGCAGCTCATGACTCAATCTTAATCTTGAATCACACCAGTCAGCACATGAGTGGCCGTAGAGGGAGGTCAGACTACTAGGCCATGCCAGTCTCGAGTCAGTAGAGCGAGGCCCTGAGTCTTGTAACGGTGCAGGTGGGGACTTTGGCTGAGTATCTGAGTCTAGACAAAATTCTCCCTCAAACAAAGGTCAACGACAAAGACAAAAGTCTCAACGCATGTGGCAGTAGAGGGAGGTCAGACCTAATAGGCATGCCAATTCGGTCAGTAGAGGCATGGGTCCTAGGTCTTGTGACGTGGTTGCGGGTAGGGACTTGGTAAAAAGTCTAAGT
This sequence comes from Armigeres subalbatus, assembly GCF_024139115.2. Taxonomy (NCBI): domain Eukaryota; kingdom Metazoa; phylum Arthropoda; class Insecta; order Diptera; family Culicidae; genus Armigeres; species Armigeres subalbatus. The sequence continues at coordinate 6,431,567 of NC_085139.1, read as the reverse complement.
CAAAATATAACTCACACGCATGTTGAAGCCGCGCATGGACTCAATGCTGGTAATCTTGAATCCAGGTCAACGCATAGTGGCACGTAGAGGAGGTCAGGCCTAGCTAGGCATGCCAGTCCAGGTCAGTAGAGGCATGGGCCTGAGTCTTGTGACGGGTAGCGGTTAGGGACTTGGTTGGCTGAGTATCTGAGTCTAAGACAAAATTCTCCTACCAAGAAAAAGGTCAACGACAAAAGACAAAGGTCAACGCATAGTGGCACGTAAAGGAGGTCAGACCTAGCTAGGCATGCCAGTCCAGGTCAGTAGACATGGGCCTGGGTCTGTGGGGGTGGCGTAGGGACTTGTTGGCTGAGTATGCAGGTCAAGACAAAATTCTCACCAAGAAAAAGGTCAACGACAAAGACAAAAGTCAACGCATGATGCAGTAGAGGAGGAGGTCAGACCTAGATAGGCATGCCAGTTCCGGTCAGTAGAGGCATGGGTCTAGGTCTTGTGACGGGTTGGCGGGTGAGGACGTAAAAAAGTCTAAGTCAAATATATTAACTACACGCATGTTGAAGCGCGCGCATGACTCAATGCTGGTAATCTTGAATCACCAGGTCACCATAGTGGCACGTAGAGGAGGTCAGACTAGCTAGGCATGCCAGTCCAGGTCAGTAGAGGCATGGCCTAGGTCTTGTAACGGGTAGCGGTAGGGACTTGGCTGAGTATCTGAGTCAGACAAAATTCTCACACCAAGACAAAGTCAACGACAAAAGACAAAAGGTCACACATAGTGGCACGTAGGAGGTCAGACCTGTGGCATGCCAGTCCAGGTCAGTAGAGGCATGGGCCTAGGTCTTGTGACGGGTAACAGGTAGGGACTTGTTTGGCTGAGTATCAGGTCAAAAATTCTCCTACAAGAACAAGGTCAACAAAAAGACAAAAGGTCAACCATAGTGGCACTAAAAGGAGGTCAGACCTACAAGGCATGCCGAGTCCCAGGTCAGTAGCATGGGCCTAGGTCTTGTGACAGGTAGCGGTAGGGACTTGGTTGGCTGAGTATCTGAGTCTAAGACAAAATTCTCCACCAATTGATAGGGTAGGTAATCTTGCATCACACCAGGTCAACGCTAGTGGCACGTAAAGGAGGGTCAGACCTAGCTAGGCATCCAGTCCCAGGTCAGTAGAGGCATGGGCCTAGGTCTTGTGACAGGTTGGCGGGTAGGACTTGGTTGGCTGAGTATCTGAGTCTAAGACAAAGTTCTCCTACAAGAAAAGGTCAACGACAAAGGTCAACGAAATGTGCAAGTAGAGGGATGTCAGACCTAGCTAGGCATGCCAGTCCAGGTCATGGAACTAGGCCTACGTCTTGTGACGGGTTGGCGGGTAGGGACTTGGTTGGCTAAGTATCTGAGTCTAAGACAAAATTCTCCTACCAATTGATAGTGGTAGGTAATCTTGCATCACACCAGGTCAACGCATAGTGGCACGTAGAGGCTCAGACCATGCCAGTCCAGGTCAGTAGAGGCATGGCCTGAGTCCTTGTGAAGGTTGGCGGGTGGGGGACTTGTTGGCTGATATCTGAGTCTAAGACAAGTTCTCCTCGCAAGACAAAAGGTCAACGACAAAAGGTCAACAAGTGGCAAGTAGGGGGATGTCAGACCTAGCTAGGCATGCCAGTCCCAGGTCAGTAGAGGAGCATGTAGGTCTTGTGACGGGTAGCGGGTAGGGACTTGGTTGGCTGAGTATCTGAGTCTTAGACAAAATTCTCCTACCAATTGATAGTGGTAGGTAATCTTGCATCACACCAGGTCAACGCATAGTGGCACGTAGAGGGAGGTCAGACAGCATACCAGTTCCAGGTCAGTAGAGGCATGGGCCTGGGTCTTGTGAGGTGCGGGACATTGTGGCTGAGTATCTGAGTCTAAGACAAAATTCTCCTACCAATTGATAGTGGTAGGTAATCTTGCATCACACCAGGTCAGCACATAGTGGCACGTAGAGAAGAGGTCAGACCTAGCTGAGGCATGCCAGTCCAGGTCAGTAGAGGCATGCCTGAGGTCTTGTGACGGCAGGTAGGGACTTGAGTTGGCTGAGTATCAGTCTAAGACAAAATTCTCCACGCAAGACAAAGGTCAACAAAGACAAAAAGTCAACGCATAGTGGCAATAGAGGGAGGTCAGACTATGGGACAGTAGAGGCATGGGCCTAGGCTTGTGACAGGTAGCGGTGAGACTTGGATGAGTATGCTCTGAGTCTAAGCAAAATTCTCCTACCATAGACAAAGGTCAACGAAAAACAAGGTCAACCATGGTGGCACGTAGAGAGGTCAGACCTAGCTAGGCATGCCAGTTCCAGGTCAGTGGGCATAGCTAGGTCTTGTGACGGGGTGTGGAGCTTGGTAAAAGTCTAGTCAAAATACATCTTACACGCATGTTGACTACGCATGACTGATCAATGCTAGGCATCACGCAGGTCAACGCATGTGGCACGTAAAGGGAGGTCAGACCAGCTAGGCATCCAGTCCCAGGTCAAGAGGCATGGGCCTGGGTCTTTGACGATAGCGGTGGGGACTTGGTTGGCTGGTATCTGAGTCTAAGACAGAAATTCTCCTACACAAGAAAGGTCCGACAAAGACAAAAGGTCAACCCATAGTGGCAAGTAGAGGAGGTCAGACTAGCCAGGACAGTAGAGGCATGGAGCCTAGGTCTTGTGACAGGTGTGTAGGACTTGGATGAGTATCTGAGTCTAAGACAAAATTCTCCTACCAGACAAAGGTCAACGACAAAAGACAAAAGGTCAACGCTAGTGGCACGTGAGGAGGTCAGACCTAGCTAAGCATCCAGTCCAGGTCAGTGGAGGCATGGGCCTAGGTCTTGTGACGGGTGTGGTAGGGACTTGGTTGGCTGAGTATCTGAGTCTAAGACAAAATTCTTAACATGGTGCCACGTGAGGGGCGTAGGCCTGGAGTCTTGTGACGGGTAGCGGGTAGGGACTTGTGGCTGAGTATCTGAGTCTAAGACAAAATTCTCCTTGATATGTGGTAGATCTGCATCAAACCAGATCAACGCATAGTGGCACGTAGAGGGAGGTCAGACCTAGCTAGGCATGCATCCAGTCAGTAGAGGCATGGGCCTAGGTCTTGTGACGGTGAGGGACTTGGTTGGCAGTATCTGAGTCTAAGACAAAATTCTCAACCAATTGATAGTGGTAGGAAATCTTGCATCACACCAGGTCAACGCATACACGAAAAAATAAATTGTGCTATCAAAATTATGCACTTTCATTCAGAAGAAGTATCAAATTTTTTTACGAACTAAAGTTAAATAACTTTAGACGAAGTTATGCGTTTTGTTAAAAAGTATTTCCATCTTTCTGAGTGTAATTTAAAAGTTTTTTCAATTTTAATCAGTATCTATTTCATAAATTTGACAACATGACGCGAGCTTCAAAAATCACCTGGCTGTCATGAAGCTACGATAGCTACGCGCAGTTTATTCAAATTGGAAAGGAACACTGCTTTCATTTGTGTTTACGTATTTTCGATATTCGAGACATAGAAATAATATCTATTTAAAAGCCAGAAATGGCTCGTTCGATGTTTTTACTGCATGTGGTAGGTACCTTCGGAAGATCTGATTAATTGAATATTAATGTTTTGTTTTACCATCCATTTCGATAGCCGCGGGCATATAATGATTCGACCTTGATAAAACTCAGGACATCGCATGGAACACTTCGTTGAATATCATACGATCACAGATGCGACCAGAGCCTGGGATTCCATGGCCTAAATCGTTCATGGAGTAACAGCAGCAGCGTTGAAAAATTGAGGAAGAAGTCTTCTAAGCAACGTTCTGCCACAACAAAATACTTTAAAATAATTGAATAAAGGTGTGTAATAAAACGCAAACATAGCTAATCATTACATTAAAATGAATTTGAAAGAAAAGGAAAATTGAAGAATGAGGGTTCTTTTTTGGTCAAATTTTAATTTGGAATAAAATAAACCCTCTCATTTTCACAGTGTGATTATTGGTTGACAGTTCTAAGTTTTGACTTGAATATTCAAACTTTATTTCAGAGCGATACGTAGCTTTAAACGATGGTGTTGTAAAGTTATCATACTTTTTTTTAAACATACACAACTCTCCTACGAAAAGAACTAACGCAACTTTTTGGTAGCAACCAGAGTTTCTAATTTTAATGATTTTTCTTTCTGTGAGTGGCACGTAAGGACCAGCCTAGCTAGGCATCCCAGTCCAGGTCAGTAGAGGCATGGGCCTAGGTCTTGTGACGGGTGGGCAGGTAGGGACGTGGTAAAAGAGTCGAAGTCAAAATATATCTACACGCATGTTAGGCGGTGACTCAATGTCTAAGCATCACAGGTCAACCATAGTGGCACGGTAGAGGAGGTCAGACCTAGCTAGGCATCCAGTCCACAGGTCAGTAGAGGCATGGGCTTAGGTCTTTGACGGGTAGCGGTAGGACTTGTTGGCTGAGTATCTGAGTCTAACAAATTCTCCTACCATGATGACAAAGGTCAACGACAAAAGACAAGGTCAACGCATGAGTGGCACAGTGGGGCAGTCAGACCTAGCTAGGCATGCCAGTTCAGGGTCAGTGAGGCATGGGCCTAGGTCTTGTGACGGAGGTTAGGCGAGGCAGGACGTGAGAAAAGTCGAAGTCAAAATTATAACTACACATTGAAGCGGGTAGGCTAATGCTAGGCATCACGCCAGGTCAACATAGTGCACTAAAGGGAGGTCAGACCTAGCTAGGCATGCCAGTCCCAGGTCAGTAGAGGCATGGGCCTAGGGTCTTGTGACGGGTAGCGGGTAGGAGACTTGGTTGTGAGTATCTGAGTCTAAGAAATTCTCCTACCAATTGATAGTGGTCAGGTAATCTTGCATCACGCAGGTCAACGCTAGTGGCACGTGAGGGAGGTCAGACCTAGCTAGGCATGCCAGTCCAGGTCAGAGAGGCATGGGCCTGGGTCTTGTGGACGAGGTAGGTAGGGACTTGGTTGGCTGGTATCTGAGTCTAAGACAAAATTCTCTACCAAGACAAAAGGTCAACGACAAAGACAAAAGGTCAACGCATAGTGATGCACGTGAGGGGAGGTCAGACCTAGCTAGGCATGCCAGTTCAGGGTCAGTAGAGGCATGGGCCTAGGTCTTGTGACGGGTTCGGGACACGGACAGTATTAAAAAAGTCAAAGTCAATATTAATACTACACGCATGTGAAGCCGGCGGCAATAGACTCAATGCTAGGCATCACGACCAGGTCAGCACATAGTGGCACATGAGGGAGGTCAGACCGCTGGCATCCAGTCCCAGGTCAGTGAGGCATGGGCCTAGGTCTTGTGACAGGTAGCGGTAGGGACTTGGTTGGCTGAGTATCTGAGTCGAACAAAATTCTCCTACCAATTGATAGTGGTCGTAATCTTGCATCACGCCAGTCAACGCATGGTATGGCGCGTGAAGGAGACCTAGGGCATGCCAGTCCCAGGTCAGTAGAGGCATGGGCCCTAGGTCTTGTGACGGTAGCAGGTAGGGACTTGGCTGGCTGAGTATCTGAGTCTAAGACAAAATTCTCCTACAATTGATAGTGGTAGGTAATCATCATCACCGGGTCAGCACATGTGTCACGAGAGGAGGTCAGACCTAGCTAGGCATGCCAGTCCAGGTCAGTAGAGCGATGGGCCTAGGTCTTGTGACGGTAGCGGTAGGGACTTTGGCTGATTATCTGAGTCTAAGACAAATTCTCAAGAAAAGGTCAACGACAAAGACAAAAGGTCAACACATAGTGGCACGTTGAGGAGGTCAGCCTCGCTAGGCATCCAGTCCCAGGTCAGTAGAGGCATGGGCCTGATCTTGTGACGGGTGTGGAGTAGGGACTTAGCTGAGTATCTGAGTCTAACAAATTCTCCTACCAATTGATAGTGGTAGGTAATCTTGCATCACACCAGGTCAACGCATAGTGTCGCATGAGGGAGGTCAGACCTAGCTAGGCATGCCAGTCCCGGTCAGTAGAGGCATGGGCCTAGGTTGACGGAATTGGCGGGCAGGGACGTGGTAAAAAGTCGAAGTCAAAATAATATTAACTACGCTGTTGAATGCGCGTCATGACTCAATCTAGGCATCACCCAGGTCAACATAGTATGGCACTGTAGAGGTCAGACCTAGCTCATGCCAGTCCAGGTCAGTAGAGGCATGGCCTGGGTCTTGTGACAGGTAGCGGTGATGGGACTTGGTGCTGAGTATCTGAGTCTAAGCAAAATTCTCTTCAAGTAGTGGTCGGTAATCTTATCACACGCCAGGTCAGCATAGTGGCACGTAGAGAGGAGGTCAGCCTAGCTGCCATCCAGTCAGGTCAGTAGAGGGCATGGGCCTAGGTCTTGTGACAGGTGGCAGGGAGGGACTTGGCTGGCTGAGTTCTGAGTCTAAGACAAAATTCTCCTACAATTGATAGTGGTAGGTAATCTTGCATCACCAGGTCAACGCATAGTGTCACATGAGAGGAGGTCAGACCTAGCTAGGCATGCAGTCCAGGTCAGTAGAGGCATGAGCTGGTCTTGTGACAGGTAGCGGGTAGGGACTTGGTGGCTGATTATCTGAGTCTAAGACAAAATTCTCCTACGCAAAAAAAGGTAACGCAAGACAAAGGTCAACGCATAGTGGCCTTGAGGGAGGTCAGACCTAGCTAGGCATGCCAGTCCAGGTCAGTAGAGGCATGGGCCTAGGTCTTGTGACAGGTTGGCGGGAGGGACGTGGTAAAAAGTCGAAGTCAAATATATTAACTTCCGCATCGTGAAGGGAGTCAAGACTCAATCTAGGCATCACACAGTCAACGCATAGTGGCACGTAAAGGGAGGTCAGACCTAGCTGCATGCCAGTCCAGTCAGTAGAGGCATGGGAGTCTTGTTGAGTGGCAGGTAGGAGGACTTCTGGCTGAGTATCTGAGTCTAGACAAAATTCTCCTCCAATTGATAGTGGTAGGTAATCTTGCATCACACCAGGTCAACACATGGTCACTGAGGAGAGTCAGACCTAGCTAGGCATGCCAGTCCAGGTCAGTAGAGGCATGGGCCTAGGTCTTGTGACGGTGGCGGTAGGGACTTGGTTGGCTGAGTATCTGAGTCTAACAAAATTCTCCTACCAATTGATAGTGTGTGGTAATCTTGCATCACACGAGTTAGCACGATAGTGGCACGTAGAGGAGGTCAGACCTAGCTAGGATGCCATCCCGGTCAGTAGAGCGATGGGCCTGGGTCTTGTGACAGGTGAGCAGGTAGGGACTTGGTTGGCTGAGTATCTGAGTCTAAAGACAAAATTCTCCCTACACAAAAGTGGTCAACTGCAAAAACAAAGGTCAACATAGTGGCACGTGAGAGGAGGTCAGACCTAAGGGCATGCCAGTTCGGTCAGTAGAGGCATGGGCCCTGAGGTCTTAGTGACGGGTTGGCGGTAGGGACTTGGTAAAAAGTCTAAGAATCAAAATATATTAACACGAGTTAACGGAAGACCTAGGGTCTCTTCAAAAATAATAAAGCCGAAATGAATTATATGATGGTTAGAACTAACTGATTTATTATATCGATTCTAATAATAAAAAAGCTATTTGTCCCTAAGCTAAGTGATGTCCCACGGTCGTGGTGTCGACTCAGCATCACGGGGTCCCATGGTTAGATGTTTATGAAAAAGTCACGTTACTGTCTTCCACGAAGACGGTTTAACTAGACCCCCTTAGAAATGAGGCTGCGTACAGATGGTCTCCTCGATACGTTGATCCTCGGTTCTCCTTCTTGTCTTTTCTCTGGCCATCGGATGTCTACCTTGGATCCTCAGACTAAAGAAAAGTGAAAAGCAACACTTATGATGATAAGTGACCGAACAGTCCTCATATTGTCCAATGTATCTTGGGCTTATGACGTTAAACGAATGGTTTCCATCTGCTCTATTAGTCTCCAAATGTAGATTGATGGAGATGGTCCAAGCTAGTGACAACTGTTCGTTGCTTTTCAATAGAATTCCATACAACGTGAGTAAATTGGTTACTGTTGTTCTAATTTGATGTGAAAGTTCTGTTATTAATGGTTACCTCATGCAGTTGGAAATTATAAGGTATATTTCCGAGAGGTTCCTTGTCGGTAAACCGATTGGTGTGTGAGAGTGAAATTCTCTTGAAGATTGATGAGGATATGTTGATTGCGATTGAAACGACTTCTTCCATCAGGTTAGGCAGGTATACCATTTGCGAATTTCCATTCAGAGGTTGGGCCACGCGGTATTATCTGGTGTTATGTCTGTTTTCTCGAAGATCTTTGGTTCAGGCTGTGAACGATATAATACTCTTTCATGAGTTAAGGTAGTAGCTATTAGAACAGTTTGTTGATGATTAAAACCTGTTGGAAGAACGAAAATCTTTCTAAAATCCTTGATCCAACTTGGTAGCTTTATCAGTAGAGCGATATCAGGGCGTTGGAACTTATTGAGTGGTGGCATGCGTCATTGCTTCAGCGATGTTCAGACTGTATATTTTCCTAGCTAAATCATTTATAACCGCAATCTCAGATGGACTCAAAACCCTATCATTAAGAGTCTCTATTTTGTAACATTGATTTCTCTTATCGGATAGTTTTCTTACAAAAATCAAGATTTAAATATATTTCAGAGAATATAATTCAGAGGATTTGGAATTGAACAGTTGATGGATTCTTTGTTTTGAAAAGAGCTTCTTTCATCTGTAGTGATATTTCTCTGTTTATTCTAACTTGTTGATTTATTGACTAATAAGGCTATTAATGGAGTTATTTATAATTTGTAAGTCATTTGCATCGGACCTACCTGCAAAAACTCCATGCCGTACCTAGACTATTCCATCTCTTTACTCTCTTACAGGCAAAATCTTTTTAGGTTGGAATCAATATCATTAAATTTCAGAATTAGAGTGGTGCGATTGTCTTCTATTTGTTTAAACTCTGATTTAAATTGTATTAGAATTGAAATGAGCTTAAATTAAAATGTGTATTAATAGTAATAGTCGATTTGCATTCTTCCTATCCTTGATGATAGATAAATAATGGATTTGGCTGTCCGTCTTTTGTAATGAAATCGTCTGCGTATTGCTGAGTCCAACGGGTATAGTACCGAAGTATCCTGAATAGAAACAAATAGACAGCTATCGAATTTTAAGTCATTTTGTGTACTCTGTTGTCTGATGTTATATTGTGCTTTTGCTGCGTTTTGATCTAACTTTTGTATCAGAATTCTTTAATCTTCGTCTTCGTTTTTTTTTCAAATATAGCTTGTCTGAGGGAATGTCATGGATGAAGTTTTCTTAGGATGTTCCAAGTCTTTTCTTGTTCCTTTTCAAATTTTGTATCTCTCGATTATGGTTTGAGGATTTAGAGCGGATGATATTCAATAGGGTGTATTTGTGCAAATGGGTGGAGTTGTATTTGATAACAGACATCTCAATTAGTTAGTGGGGGTTTTTTTGAGGATTTTCTGCTTTTGTTATTCTGATAAATTTCCCTGTAATGTGAATGAAATCTTTCCACAACACCGTTCATTTCCTTCGACCGAGTTGCTACCATAAGGGTAATTTTATTTTGTGAAAAGTTCTGTTCGCCAGACAGGAAAGATTTTCGTTGATTACAACGATTTCTGGTAATTGAATTTTGACGTACTCCTTTAATAGCAGGTACGATCTATAGCATCTTGATTCCAGGAAGAACTTGTACATGTTGAAAATTTATCGACGTATGTGAGAAATATCAATTTTTAAATATTATATCGATGAGACAATTTGAGAAAGGTACATTTTGGAATGGTGTTTTCTGAAGGGAAAGCGAATAGTTTTCCTATCATATTTGTTTTCTTGCAGCACAATTAGCAATTATAAGAAATTCATAATTTTTATCAATTGTGGAAAATAAAAATTTCATAAATTTGAATTTTATTCCTCTGAGCCCGATGAGCTCGATAATGTCTGTTTATAATATCCATTGTTATGGTCATCCGGACGTCGATTCAAAAAGATATTTTAGTTACTAGATAAGATTCGCTGTCGTCGCTGTCCGGAACATCTTTTGCTGGCAGGATAGGAGCTAAATGTCAAGAAGGAAAATCCATACGATTTGACAGGTATGTACCACACATGTTTCGGACAGCAGAACAAAGGAAGAAGCGACAATCTTTATCTATTAATATCTTTATCGACAACAAACCTTGAGTAAAACGAATTTTACAGATTTTCCCCGACCAAATGTTTTATATACTTCTTGAATTTTTCCCATTATATTTTCATCTGTTAATAAACCGTTTAATTTACTTGGTTGACGTGAGTCTTCAGAACCTGTAAAATAGATAATTAATATTTTGCATAAAGTATAACTCTTATAATTTGGAAAAGAATGAGATTTCTATCTTATCAGCACCTTTTTAATAATAAGCTGATGTTGGAAAACATTTAAAGGTGATTCTGTGATGATATGATATAAATTCTAGTTCTGCTGAATGTTGGGTTCGGTCTGACAATACAATTCACTAAGTGCTCGGCCAAACATTAGATTTCAGGTTTGAATTCAATTGTGTGTCATGTTCTTCTAAATATGACTTCCAACGCTTTAATTTAGCATTTGTATTTTTGGCGAGAGAGAAGAACGTTGAGTCTGGTCAAGATTTTAAAACTTGTCCCATACAAATAATTCCGAATGTTTGTACAAGCAATAGATTGTAACATCTCTTTTTCTGGCTCAGGTACTTCTCTTCTGATTTGGAAAAGCTCCTAAGATGCGAAGTGAATAGTTTTATCCATTTCCATTCTCACCTGGGATAATACAGCTCTATGGCATAATCAGAAGCGTCAGTTGTCAAAATAAATGGTTTGCTGTAGTCTGGATTATTAGAATATCAGAAGAGGACCTAAAGCTTTTCATTTTCATGAAGCAATTATTGTATTCAGTTAACTCAAGTTTTTTCTTCGAGGTGGCATCCTTCCCTCCTCAAAGGTTTGTAGAGGTTTTGCGATTTTCATAAAGTCTTTACAACCTTCTAATATCACATCATTCCTAAGAGATCTCAGATCACGAATAGTTTTGGTTCAGGAAACCGTTCGATAGCATCAATTTTCTTTTGGTTGGGCATCAATCCATTGGATGTGATAATGTAAAAATTCAATCTCCTTATGTAAAAATCCAGATTTGTCACTGAATTTTTAAATTTGATATTGAGTTTAAAATTATTTCAAGATTCTGAAGTACTTCTTCTAATGTCTTTCCAAATATGATAACGTCATCAATAGCAGATAACATATTTTTTGCAATGTGATTTCACAATACGTCATCGATTGCTCTTTGAAATATTGCGAGCATTTTTCAAACCAAACGCATACAGAGTGAACTTATTTGCCATTGTTGATAGAAATGCAGTTTTATTAATATCACTCTCCTTCATCTTTATCTGGTGAAAACCAGAGGCTAAATCGAGGTGATGAAATATTTCGACCCTTCACTGATCAATTACAATTGATTTCTGGCATCTTACCTATCTGAAATGTTTTCGTTAAGTTTCAGTAATCAATTACCACGAAACTTTTTTTCTCAGAACATCAGATTTCTTCGGTTATCCAGACTGGATAGATGGCAGCCGCGATGGCCTATTCCATCATGGAGAAGTTTATCAATTTGTTTATTTACTTCTGCAGCGTAAGCAGCGGGTATGGGTATATTTTCTGATGGATGGTTATCGTCACCGTATTTATCAGCATTCGACTACTGTACCACGTGAGCTTGGAGTCAGGTTTATGGAATGCCTCTTTGTGTCAGTTCAACATACTTAGCAACTGTTCCTTCTCAAGTGATGAAAGATGAGATGTTCTGAACGTGTTCTCTGTAGATCTAATCGACAGGCTGTCTGAGTCCATCTCGTGTTGTGGATTATGTTGGGACAGGTTATTTTTGTATTTGTGCATGTTTACATGAGGCGAATACAGAAGGAGTGGAATGTTTAATGTTTGTTATCTTTACTCAAATGCAACATACTTTTCAAGGTCAATTTGGCATTCAAAGCATTTAGTATTCCATTCAGCCAGTTCCATGAAAAAATGAATGGAAATTATGGAGGAGGAACTGAGCAGAATGATCAATTTTGGATGGAAAAAGTAATGTCAATTGCTTTGTCAGCAGTAAGACTTACTATTGGCACTGCCAATATCGTTTGCATTAAAGCGATATGGTTTCGCCAGAGAATAATGATTGCCAACATTGGGTGAATAAGATTTATATTTGCACCCGTATCGACTAAAAGGAACTCCCAATATTTGTTTTAACATAATATGGGGCATCGTTGGAACTACCATTTTGTTATTCTAAAATTGGCTCCCTGAGATTCGAGTTTGATTCTGGTAATCAGTTGAATACTTCTTCTTCTTCATATTCTAATTGAGGAGGCTTCATAAAGGAATCATCTAACAACAATTGCTCGTCGTACCAATCATGCTATTCAGGGTTTATATGTGATGTTTCGAGTGGATGCCCTGCTTGCTGTGGGGTGATATTGTGAGACGAAGGATATGGACGTTTTAAATTAAGCGGAGGCGTTGCTGTAATTCAAGGCTCCTGTTTTAAACTTTGATCAACTTCCATCGGTTGAGCTGGTTTGAGGGTAATTTGATCTAGAGTTTGGCTGAAATGAGTTTGTTCTAAATTGATTCGTTGGAACGTTTTTGTGCAAATAGTTTTTGTTGAAGAGTTCTGTGCGAATAGATTGGTTTGTGAGAAATTTTGTCTAGCTGGGTATGTGTTTGGAATGGATTGAAGAAAAACTTTTCTAATCCACGGATAAAGAGTCGATTGACTCGGAAGTAGAAATGTATGACAGCTGCAGTGGTTCATTTATTATCTGTTTGGATTTGTCTATTATCGGAAAGTAACTCATTCACTCGACTGTAGTAAAATTTGAACTCTATGTTAGCTTCCTAATAGAAGTTAATTGAAGTCAAGGGTTAATCGCTGGTCTTGTGTGGGATTAAGTATCCTTTATTTCGACCAGGATATGAACGTTATTCGCATTAAGAATATTGGCCGCCTACCATCGACCTTTCTTCGAGATAGTTCTCTCTAATACCACTTAGCTGATGCAGTTGCTCCTTTATCTCTATATCCGAAGAATGGATTCACATCTGAAATCCAGTCAACTAATTTTCGATCACCATAAAATGGTCTGATATCCCTCTAAGATCAAGGGATTTTTCAAATTTATAAATTCTTCAGGAGTCATTGAGATGTACTACTGAGGCCATTATTGAAATTATCTCCAGGTTAAATAAATCAAAACCACTGATCGTTTAATAACTTACAACTTATGAAAATAGTTAAATTACTAAAATCACTGGTCACTTTTTATTTTATAAACTTTTGATTTCAAAATTACTGATCACTTTGAAATTTTAATCACTTTAGAATTTTTTTAAAAAGTAAAGAAATCAGGTACCTTACATTAAATTTAGCAGTGCATCGCTGCTGGTTCCAGTTCGTGGTCCTTCTTGTCTTCGGTGGGGAAACGGGAGCAGGCACTTTGGGGATCCTTTTGCCGAAGCTACAGGACCCTAATGCCGATTGAGGTGAATCTGGTGTCTCAAGTTTCGCTTTGCTGGATTGTCGATGCTGGCTCTTGAACCAGAATATGATCAATTCACAGTACGGCTCTTTGAACCGTTGGCGGAGTTATTGTATATTGACTTAAAGATTTTCACTATTCACTGATCACCTGATTTGCAGCACGGCTCTTTCTACCGTTGATTATTTAGATCACTGCAGCTCTTTGAACCGTTGGCAGCTAATTGGAATAAACTCACTTAAAGATTTTCTTGATCACTACTTTTTATGAAGACTTTGAAACAAACACTTTTGAAGATTTTCACCGACCTTGAACTTATACTCTTCCCACTCATCTGGTCCTATTCGGCGCTCAGTTAACGGAAGACCTAGGGGTCTCTTCAAAACATCCGATAAGAATTATATGATGGTTGAACAAACTGATTTATTATACTCGATTCTAACAATAAAGACCTTTATCCCTAGCTAAACGATGACAGATCCCACGGTCGTGGTGTCGACTCACATCACGGGTCCAGTTAGATGTTTGAAAAAGTCACGTTACTGTCTTCCCCACGGAAGACGGGTGTTAATCATACGCATTATGGGACGCCATGGTCTCGGAGAAATTAGCGAAAACAGAGCTGTTCGCAGAAAATTTTGTGGTAATAACGACTTGGTGATCGGGATCGCTCTTCCCTCATCGACCGGTTCAAAGGTCACGTGGTCTCCCAGCTGACGGCTTTACAGAAAATCAAATCGACCACATCTGCATCAGCCGAAAATGGAAACGAGCCTTCTTGATGTACGGAATAAACGTAGTGCCGATACGTCTCCTGATCATCACCTCCTCATCGGCGAAATCGCCTGCCATGCATTGCGGATTCGTCGCAGGAGGAAAGAGTTGACGACGATTCAACACACGCCGACTGGAAGATGCCACGTGAAACGGTCCTTCGTTGAAGAACTGGAGACGCGTGCTGCAGATATTCCGGAAGGTGGCAGCGTGGAAGACAAATGGACCGCCATCAAAAGTCCTTCATCGCCACCGCGAGAACAATCTGGGTGAACTACGCGCAGAGAAAACAATGGATCACCGATGAGACCTGGAGGAAGATGAGAGAAGAGAAGCCAAAGCCGCGATAGAGCGATCGCCAAACCAGAAGTCTTAGCCCGTCAAGCGATACACGGCTCTTGGAAGGGAAGTAAAACGCTCATGTCGACGGGACAAGCAGGCGTGGCAGTCTCTCTGGCCGACGAAGGAGAGAGCCGCCGCACCCGAGGACATTCGCCTCCTACGATATCTCACGAGCCTTGGCAGAGGCGAATGAAATGCAACGATGCTCAGAAGGCGATGCGATCAGGTTATTGACCGACCAACTGACCAGCTGAAACGTCTGTTCGAGCACTTCGAACAACTTTTTCAGAATTGCCAACCACGGCCATCCACCACCTCGGCATGATCCTGGGATCCGACGTATAACACGTGTAATACCGAAGCTCCATCACTGCAGAGATTCAAACACCATCCAAAGCATGAAATCGAATAAACCCCAGGTTCGACCGCATATCAAGGGTAGATCCAAAGCTGACCCCATGACATCCGCTCAACTACTGCATCGTTTATTTCGTAATATCTGGTTGCAACTTTCCGGTCGACTATGAAAGGTATCTTAGTGAAGGTGCCCAAAGGGTGACCTGACGTATGCGATAACTGGCGAGGCATTATGTTGCTGTGTACCGTTCTCAAAGTTCTGTACGAAATTATCCTAGCGGATTCAGGAAAAGATCGATGCGACTCTCCGGCGCAGCAAGCGGATTCGTGCCGGAAGATCCTGTTGGACATATTGTTACGCTCACGCATCATTTGAGCAGGTCAACGAATCCAAGAGTCCCTTTACTTGGTCTTCATTGACTATGAAAAAGCTGATTCGTCAAATCAATCACGAGAATAGTGTGGGGCGCCCTGAACGCAAGGGGGTTCTAGAAAATCATCGGCCTCATCGAAGCAGTACGAGGCCTTTTCGTGAAGTGCTGCACAATGGGTCCTGTCACCCTATCCGGGTCGTACTGGTGTGAGGCAGGATGTATTCATCCGTTACTGTTCCTCATCGTAATCGATGAGATTCTGTAGAATGCGATTGACCGTGAACCAAACCCGGGCTTTTGGCAGCCTATGCGAGCACCTAAACGACTTCGAATTGTGCGGATGAGTTGACTCTGCAATGCGCTCTGATGGCAGAGTAAGTCAACGACCTTGCTGATCGCTCCTCCTCGGCAGTTTAGTCATCAACGTCAACAAAACCAAAATCGTTGGATACACGATGACTCCTTCCAGTTTCCTAGTAGCCGCAACCAGTGGAGAATGTTGGCTTCCAATATCTTGGTAGCCAAATGGCGTCGAATGGGTACCAAGATCGACTATAAACACGCAGATCAAGAAAGCAAGGGCTGCCTTTGCGAGTTTAAGAAATATCTGGAAAAACAGGCAGATAAGTGAACGCACAAATACGAATTTTCAACTCTACGTGAAATCTGTGCTGTTATACGCTAAGCGAAACATGGTGTGTATCAGTGGAGAACACTCAACGGCTGCGTGTTCATTAACAGATGCCTGCGGTATATAATTCGCCTGGTGACTCCACAACTGGATTCAAACAGGCTCCATCGTCGATTGTCACCAAAGGCCGATAACAACAGAAATTGGGATCGGAAGTGGGCTGGGTCGGCCACCTTTACGTAGGAAACGAAATCTAGGCAAGCATTGACTGGAACCAGCGGACATCGCAGCAGAGCGCGCCAGAGGGCTCATGGCGGCGAACCTCAATAAAAATAAAGATCGACCGAAATCTAACTGGCAACAGGTTAAGCGATAGCCGCATCGCTCAGGATGAATCTTTCGTCGGCCCTTTGCACCACCGGAGGTGCAGGATCCATAAGTAGTAATGGTCGTCTCTAATTGTTTCACCAAGTCTCACCCGCTACCCGTCACGAGACCTTGGCGCAAGCCAGAGGAGGAAAAATACCGGTTTCACAGCGGTACGGTTCAACAAAATTCAACACGTGTTCTCGGCTGCTGCACACAGTGTTTAGTAGGTACTCGCGTCAGTTCGGTTTCGGCTCGATTCAAATCTGAACCGTATGTTGTGTACGTACACGGAGCTCCGGTTCAGGTTTGGTTTTGCTGCACCGGTGCACGAGTTTCGCAAGTAGAAGTTGTGAACCTCAACACCGAACCCGGTTGTGTTGCGGTTGTGTGCTCATGTTCATATTATCAAGGAAAGCAAGTGTTTCCAGAAGTTTTATGTGATTACGACTGCTATATTCTATCTTTCTCGAAATTCAAAGTAAATGCAATATGGGTGTCTATCGATCGGGTACGATGAGTAGAGCATGAAAATCGATGTTTGACGCCATTTTGAAATTCAAAATGGCGGACCAAAAATTCAATATGGCCGCCGATTCGGCAAACAAAATCACATAAAATCATGCAATATGGGTGTCTATCGATCGGGTACGATGAGTAGAGTACGAAAATTTATATTTGAAGATATTTTGAAATTCAAAATGGCGGACCGAAAATTCAAGATGGCCGCCGCTTCGGCTACGAAACTCTGTTAAAATCATGCAATATGTGTGTCTATCTATTGGATACGATGAGTAGAGCACGAAGATTGATGTTTGACGCCTTTTTGAAATTCGAAATGGCGGACCGAAAATTCAATATGGCCGCCGATTCGGCAAACAAAATCACATAAAATCATGCAATATGGGTGTCTATCGATCGGGTACGATGAGTAGAGCATGAAAATTGATGTTTGTCGCCATTTTGAAATTCAAAATGGCGGACCGAAAATTCAAGATGGCCGCCGCTTCGGCAACCAAAATCACATAAAATCATGCAATATGGGTGTCTATCGATCGGGTACGATGAGTAGAGCATGAAAATCGATGTTTGACGCCATTTTGAAATTCAAAATGGCGGACCAAAAATTCAATATGGCCGCCGATTCGGCATACAAAATCACATAAAATCATGCAATATGGGTGTCTATCGATCGGGTACGATGAGTAGAGCATGAAAATTGATGTTTGTCGCCATTTTGAAATTCAAAATGGCGGACCGAAAATTCAAGATGGCCGCCGCTTCGGCAACCAAAATCACATAAAATCATGCAATATGGGTGTCTATCGATCGGGTACGATGAGTAGAGCATGAAAATCGATGTTTGACGCCATTTTGAAACTCAAAATGGCGGACCGAAAATTCAATATGGCCGCCGATTCGGCAAACAAAATCACATAAAATCATGCAATATGGGTGTCTATCGATCGGGTACGATGAGTAGAGCATGAAAATTGATGTTTGTCGCCATTTTGAAATTCAAAATGGCGGACCGAAAATTCAAGATGGCCGCCGCTTCGGCAACCAAAATCACATAAAATCATGCAATATGGGTGTCTATCGATCGGGTACGATGAGTAGAGCATGAAAATCGATGTTTGACGCCATTTTGAAATTCAAAATGGCGGACCGAAAATTCAAGATGGCCGCCGATTTGGCAAACAAAATTACATAAAATCATGCAATATGGGTGTCTATCGATCGGGTACGATGAGTAGAGCATGAAAATTGATGTTTGTCGCCATTTTGAAATTCAAAATGGCGGACCGAAAATTCAAGATGGCAGCCGCTTCGGCAACCAAAATCACATAAAATCATGCAATATGGGTGTCTATCGATCGGGTACGATGAGTAGAGCATGAAAATCGATGTTTGACGCCATTTCGAAATTCAAAATGGCGGACCGAAAATTCAATATGGCCGCCGATTCGGCAAACAAAATCACATAAAATCATGCAATATGGGTGTCTATCGATCGGGTACGATGAGTAGAGCATGAAAATTGATGTTTGTCGCCATTTTGAAATTCAAAATGGCGGACCGAAAATTCAAGATGGCAGCCGCTTCGGCAACCAAACTCACATAAAATCATGCAATATGGGTGTCTATCGATCGGGTACGATGAGTAGAGCATGAAAATCGATGTTTGACGCCATTTTGAAATTCAAAATGGCGGAACGAAAATTCAAGATGGCCGCCGATTTGGCAAACAAAATTACATAAAATCATGCAATATGGGTGTCTATCGATCGGGTCCGATGAGTAGAGCATGAAAATTGATGTTTGTCGCCATTTTGAAATTCAAAATGGCGGACCGAAAATTCAAGATGGCCGCCGCTTCGGCAACCAAAATCACATAAAATCATGCAATATGGGTGTCTATCGATCGGGTACGATGAGTAGAGCATGAAAATCGATGTTTGACGCCATTTTGAAATTCAAAATGGCGGACCAAAAATTCAATATGGCCGCCGATTCGGCATACAAAATCACATAAAATCATGCAATATGGGTGTCTATCGATCGGGTACGATGAGTAGAGCATGAAAATTGATGTTTGTCGCCATTTTCAAATTCAAAATAACGGACCGAAAATTCAAGATGGCAGCCGCTTCGGCAACCAAACTCACATAAAATCATGCAATATGGGTGTCTATCGATCGGGTGCGATAAGTAGAGCATGAAAATCGATGTTTGACGCCATTTGAATTTCAAAATGGCGGACCGAAAATTCAAGAAAATTAAAAAATCATGCAATATGGGTGTCTATCGATCGGATACGATAAGTAGTGCATGAAAATCGATGTTTGACGCCATTTTGAAATTCAAAATGGCAGACTGAAAATTCAAGATGGCCACCGCTTCGGCAAATAAAATCACATAAAATCATGCAATATGGGTGTCTATCGATCGGGTACGATGAGTAGAACATGAAAATCGATGTTTGACGCCATTTTGAATTTCAAAATGGCGGACCAAAAATTCAAGATGGCCGCCGCTTGAGCAACCAAAATCACATAAAATCATGCAATATGGGTGTCTTTCGATCGGCGACGATGAGTAGAGCATGGAAATTGATGTTTGACGCCATGAAATTCAAAATGGCGGAACGAAAATTCAAGATGGCCGCCGATTCGGCAAACAAAATCACATAAAATCATGCAATATGGGTGTCTATCGATTGGGCTCGATGAGTAGAACATGAAAATCGATGTTTGACGCCATTTTGAATTTCAAAATGGCGGACCAAAAATTGAAGATGGCCGCCGCTTGAGCAACAAAATTCATATAATACCATGCAATATGGGTGTCTATCGATTGGGCTCGATGAGTAGAACATGAAAATCGATGTTTGACGCCATTTTAAAATTCAAAATGGCGGACCGAAAATTCAAGATGGCCACCGCTTCGGCAACCAAAATCACATGAAATCATGCAATATGGGTGTCTATCGATCGGGTACGATGAGTAGAGCATGAAAATTGATGTTTGACGCCATTTTGAAATTCAAAATGGCGGACCGAAAATTCAAGATGGCCGCCGCTTCGGCAAACAAAATCACATAAAATCATGCAATATGGGTGTCTATCGATCGGGTACGATGAGTAGAGCATGAAAATTGATGGTTACCGCCATTTTGAATTTCAAAATGGTGGACCGAAAATTCAAGATGGCCACCGCTTCGGCAAACAAAATCACATAAAATCATGCAATATGGGTGTCTATCGATTGGGCTCGATTAGTAGAACACGAAAATCGATGTTTGACGCCATTTTGAAATTCAAAATGGCGGACCGAAAATTCAAGATGGCCGCCGCTTCGGCAACCAAAATCACATAAAATCATGCAATATGGGTGTCTATCGATCGGGTACGATGAGTAGAGCATGAAAATCGATGTTTGACGCCATTTTGAAATTCAAAATGGCGGACCGAAAATTCAAGATGGCCGCCGCTTCGGCAAACAAAAGCACATAAAATCATGCAATATGGGTGTCTATCGATTGGGCTCGATTAGTAAAACACGAAAATCGATGTTTGACGCCATTTTGAAATTCAAAATGGCGGACCAAAAATTCAAGATGGCCGCCGCTTGGGCAACAAAATTCATATAAAATCATGCAATATGGATGTCTATCGATTGGGCTCGATGAGTAGAACATGAAAATCGATGTTTGACGCCATTTTGAAATTCAAAATGGCGGACCGAAAATTCAAGATGGTCGCCGATTCGGCAACCAAAATCACATAAAATCATGCAATATGGGTGTCTATCGATCGGGTACGATGAGTAGAGCATGAAAATTGATGTTTGCCGCCATTTTGAAATTCAAAACGGCGGACCGAAAATTCAAAATGGCCACCGCTTCGGCAATCAAAATCACAAAAAAATCATGCAATATGGGTGTCTATCGATCGGGTACGATGAGTAGAGCATGAAAATCGATGTTTGACGCCATTTTGAAATTCAAAATGGCGGACCGAAAATTCAAGATGGCCGCCGCTTCGGCAAACAAAAGCACATGAAATCATGCAATATGGGTCTCTATCGATCAGGTACGATGAGTAGAGCATGAAAATCGATGTTTGACGTTATTTTGAAATTCAAAACGGCGGACTGAAAATTCAAGATGGCCGCCGCTTCGGCAAACTAAATCACATAAAATCATGCAATATGGGTGTCTATCGATTGGGCTCGATTAGTAAAACACTAAAATCGATGTTTGACGCCATTTTGAAATTCGAAATGGCGGACCGAAAATTCAAGATGGCCGCCGCTTCGGCAACCAAAATCACATAAAATCATGCAATATGGGAGTCTATCGATCGGGTACAATGAGTAGAGCATGAAAATTGATGTTTGACGCCATTTGGAAATACAAAATAGCAGACCGAAAATTCAATTTGGCCGCCGCTTCGCCAACCAAAATCACTTAAAATCATGTACAGTGTTGACTCGTTTTTTTCACTCTCCAATTTTGTCTACCCCCGATTTAATCGCGTTTTCGACCCGATTTTATCACGTCCCGATTTTGTCACGTTTTCGACCCGATTTTGTCACCCCAAAAAAATTGTCATTCTTTTTATTTTCGTAAATAATACCAAAAACAACAATGATTTTCATGAATTAACTTTCACCGCCTGTAGCTTATTACAAACGACTTCTGAGTTCCAGGGAAATATTCTGTAAGCAATTTCGACAAGAAATAATGGGTACCGTTCACGCATTTGGCCTTTCCAAGGCTTGAAATGATTCTTATTTGTGGAATGAATTTTACAAAAATGAAAATATTTTTTTTTCCAATTTTGTCACATACCCTGTGTTATCACTTTTAGCACCCCAAAATTCACCAGGAGGTGATAAAATCGGGATATTATTGTAAAACGGGTATCTTACGATTGGGTACGATGAGTAAAGCACGGAAATCGATGTTTGACGCTTTTTAAAATTCAAAATGGCGGACCGAAAATTTAAGAAGACCGCCGCTTCGGCAACCAAAATCATATAAATTTATGCAATATGGGTGTCTATCGATCGGGTATGATGAGTAGAGCACGAAAATTAATGTTTGACGTCATTTTAGATTGCTATTTGCATTTATAATCGTATAGACTATGCGTGTTCTGTCCCGTAACACGGTAGATCACTTTGGCGTAGTGTGTTGCGGTGTAAGATCTACCAAACAGAGCCCTAGTCTAATCCATTTTTCTAGCTAGGGCAATAAGTTGTGGTAATTAAGGATTCATCGTATTTAGTCCTCGCTACCAACAGCAGTCTCAGAAATAAAACATAATTAATGTTACCTTGCAGACAGTTGAAAGACTCGAATTTCTCTTGTTTGAGGCTAGACTATATGCAGCGGAAACAACTTTTCAAGCAATTAGTTAAAAAACCTCGGTACCCGGTCCTAGGCTGAACTGACTGCTGGAAAAATCGAGTAAGGGGTTTAAATACGTACTAACTCTTCTTGAACTGGTGAACAATGGTAGTGAGAGGAACACACGGAAGTTCTTATTACTGAACAAATTCTCTTGCTTGAAATGGTCTTGTAGACAGAGCTAAATCCCGGGTTTTAAGAGTTTCACTGGTGATATTCTAGAAGCAAGACAAGGATGTGGCTAGGGCTCCGATGCATGGCCAAAACAGTATTACTGTTCTGTTTTCTCAAGAAAGGATTGATTTCCTATTGATAAGGGCGCACCTTCAATGGGATTGCTCTCTATGAAGGGTCTAAATAGCGGGACCTTGTCATGGTGGTCTTGAGAAAACAAAACAACAACTGTATCGAAACCGATACTGCATTGCTTTTCAATAGCACTGGAGTAATTCGACATGCACTTAAACACTAAGGATACGGGTAACGCTACAATAGATCTAATAATTGGTCGCAGTGGCACACCCGAACAGAAAAAAAAAAAAAATGCGTGCTCTGCCTATTAAATCTTCAATTAAAAACATGCAGTCAACTTACATCGTTGTTTACTCTAAAGCATGTTCTGAGATAGCTGCATTGACCGTAGCTGGTTCCATGATACGGCACATTAATTGTTGGTGGATTACGAAGTGTGCGATGTGGGACGTTGAAATTTATATCTTGTAAAGTTTCGAGGTCGTTAATACTACCTTCCAACACATCAAATACTAACAACCGTTAAATTTTCTTTCCTTCGGGCCGACAGCGTCTTCAATTTTATTGGAATTATGGCGGTTCACAACTCAAAAATGTTCGAAAGTTCCAACTCCCATATGTCTATCAATTTCTTTTTGATGATTCAGGAGTGCTGGCAAAATTTTAGGCAATTTGTAGGTGATTAAGGGGTGAGACAAAAGGCAATTTTGTTTATATGGCAATTTATATGGAAAAAATTGGTTTGAAGTATCCTTCAAATGTCAAATCGTTATGAATTCAAATGTACAATCCCAACCTTCATTTTTGGAGTCTATATAAACGAAACCTGGGGTTTACGAATTGATTTTGAGTTCACATTCCTATGCTAAGTTGAGGAAAATTACATCTTTTTAGCCATTTATCTCTGTTCAAAAAACCTCTAAATCAACTCAAAACGAATGAGTCAAGCGCAGGTTTCGTTTATTAAGATTCCAAAAGTAGTGATTGGGGTTGTACATTTGAATTCAAAACTATTTGACATTTGTACATAAATTGCCTTTGTCCCACCCATAAAACACCTAAAAATTGCCTGAAATTCTGCCAGGACTCCTAAACCATCAAAAAGAAGCTGATAGACATATGGAGATTCCCCACCGCACCATAATACCGGTTGTCTTCTTCGGACATGAAACATGAACAATGCTCGAGGAGGACTTGCAAGCACTCGGAGTATTCAAGAGACGGGTGTTTAGGACCATCTTTGGCGGTGTGCCAGAAGACGGTGTGTGGCGGCGAATAATGATCCACGAGCTCGCCCAGCTTTACGGCGAACCCAGTATCCAGAAGGTAGCTAAAGCCGGAAGGGTACGATGGCAAGGACATGTTGCAAGAATGCCGGACAGCAACCCTGCAAAGATGATGTTCCGTTCCAATCCGGCAGGTACGAGACGGTGTGGAGCGCAGCGAGCGAGATGGGCAGATCAGGTGCAAAACGACTTGGCGAGCGTGGGGCGTATTCGAGGATGGAGAGATGCGGCCTCCCCCTTTTGAAATTCAAAATGTCATCAAACATCGATTTTCATGTTCTACTCATCGAGCCCAATCGATAGACACCCATATTGCATGGTTTTATATGAATTTTGTTGCCCAAGCGGCGGCCATTTTCAATTTTTTTGTCCGCCATTTTGAAATTCAAAATGGCGTCAAACATCGATTTTCATGTTCTACTCATCGAGCCCAATCGATAGACACCCATATTGCATGGTTTTATATGAATTTTGTTGCCCAAGCGGCGGCCATTTTCAATTTTTGGTCCGCCATTTTGAAATTCAAAATGGCGTCAAACATCGATTTTCATGTTCTACTCATCGAGCCCAATCGATAGACACCCATATTGCATGGTTTTATATGAATTTTGTTGCCCAAGCGGCGGCCATCTTCAATTTTTGGTCCGCCATTTTGAAATTCAAAATGGCGTCAAACATCGATTTTCATGTTCTACTCATCGAGCCCAATCGATAGACACCCATATTGCATGGTTTTATATGAATTTTGTTGCCCAAGCGGCGGCCATCTCCAATTTTTGGTCCGCCATTTTGAAATTCAAAATGGCGTCAAACATCGATTTTCATGTTCTACTCATCGAGCCCAATCGACAGACACTCATATTGCATGGTTTTAAATGAATTTTGTTGCCCAAGCGGCGGCGATTTTCAATTTTTAGTCCGCCATTTTGAAATTCAAAATGGCGTCAAACATCGATTTTCATGTTCTACTCATCGAGCCCAATCGATAGACACCCATATTGCATGGTTTTATATGAATTTTGTTGCTCAAGCGGCGGCCATCTTGACTTTTTGGTCCGCCATTTTGAAATTCAAAACAGCGTCAAATATCGATTTTCATGTTCTACTCATCGAGCCCAATCGATAGACACCCATATTGCATGGTTTTATATGAATTTTGTTGCCCAAGCGTCAGCGATTTTCAATTTTTGGTCCGCCATTTTGAAATTTAAAATGGCGTCAAACATCGATTTTCATGTTCTACTCATCGAGCCCAATCTATAGACACCCATATTGCATGGGTTTATACGAATTTTGTTGCCCAAGCGGCGGCCATTTTAAATTTTTGGTCCGCCATTTTGAAATTCAAAATGGCGTAAAACATCGATTTTCATGTTCTACTCATCCAGCCCAATCGATAGACACCCATATTGCATGGTTTTATATGAATTTTGTTGCCCAAGCGGCGGCGATTTTCAATTTTTAGTCCGCCATTTTGAAATTCAAAATGGCGTCAAACATCGATTTTCATGTTCTACTCATCGAGCCCAATCGATTAATACACATATTGCATGATTAAAGATCAATATGATTAAATATTTAAAACAGATTTCTCTTTCAACCACCGTTCGCACCCGTATGTTTCTGTTTGAATTTCCAGCAGCACTGCGTTCAATTGGACTGCTTTTTGCCCAAACCCGAAAACCTGGTTTCTGAAATACCGTGTTCGGTTTGCTAAAATTGAACCGAGCACACGGTTCAAATTGCGTGTACTCGAACCTAAACTTGAGCACCGGTATGAACGGTGCTGACAGCCTCGGTTCGGTTTTCGAGAACAGCACCCGTGTTGTGGTTCTGGTTTCGTGAACCGTGTGCAGGAAACCAAAACCGAACACGGGCTGCACCGCACACGAACCGCACACGAAGAATTTTGAACCATACCAGCACATGTACGCACCGGTTGGTTCAGTTGCCCATCTCTGGCCCATGCCTCTACTGACCCGGGACTGGCATGCCTAGCTAGATCTGACCTCCCTCTACGTGCCACTATGCGTTGACCTGGTGTGATGCAAGATTACCTACCACTATCAATTTGTAGGAGAATTTTGTCTTAGACTCAGATACTCAGCCAACCAAGTTGGCTAAGTATCTGAGTCTAAGACAAAATTCTCCTACGCAAGACAAAAGGTCAACGACAAAAGACAAAAGGTCAACGCATAGTGGCAAGTAGAGGGAGGTCAGACCTAGCTAGGCATGCCAGTCCCAGGTCAGTAAAGGCATGGGCCTAGGTCTTGTGACGGGTAGCGGGTAGGGACTTGGTTGGCTGAGTATCTGAGTCTAAGACAAAATTTGCCTACCAATTGATAGTGGTAGGTAATCTTGCATCACACCAGGTCAACGCATAGTGGCACGTAGAGGGAGGTCAGACCTAGCTAGGCATGCCAGTCCCGGGTCAGTAGAGGCATGGGCCTAGGTCTTGTGACGGGTAGCGGGTAGGGACTTGGTTGGCTGAGTATCTGAGTCTAAGACAAAATTCTCCTACCAATTGATAGTGGTAGGTAATCTTGCATCACTCCAGGTCAACGCATAGTGGCACGTAGAGGGAGGTCAGACCTAGCTAGGCATGCCAGTCCCGGGTCAGTAGAGGCATGGGCCTAGGTCTTGTGACGGGTAGCGGGTAGGAACTTGGTTGGCTGAGTATCTGAGTCTAAGACAAAATTCTTCTACCAATTGATAGTGGTAGGTAATCTTGCATCACTCCAGGTCAACGCATAGTGGCACGTAGAGGGAGGTCAGACCTAGCTAGGCATGCCAGTCCCAGGTCAGTAGAGGCATGGGCCTAGGTCTTGTGACGGGTAGCGGGTAGGGTCTTGGTTGGCTGAGTATCTGAGTCTAAGACAAAATTCTTCTACCAATTGATAGTGGTAGGTAATCTTGCATCACACCAGGTCAACGCATAGTGGCACGTAGAGGGAGGTCAGACCTAGCTAGGCATGCCAGTCCCGGGTCAGTAGAGGCATGGGCCTAGGTCTTGTGACGGGTAGCGGGTAGGGACTTGGTTGGCTGAGTATCTGAGTCTAAGACAAAATTCTCCTACCAATTGATAGTGGTAGGTAATCTTGCATCACTCCAGGTCAACGCATAGTGGCACGTAGAGGGAGGTCAGACCTAGCTAGGCATGCCAGTCCCGGGTCAGTAGAGGCATGGGCCTAGGTCTTGTGACGGGTAGCGGGTAGGGACTTTGGCTGAGTATCTGAGTCTAAGACAAAATTCTCCTACGCAAGACAAAAGGTCAACGACAAAAGACAAAATGTCAACGCATAGTGGCAAGTAGAGGGAGGTCAGACCTAGCTAGGCATGCCAGTTCCGGGTCAGTAGAGGCATGGGCCTAGGTCTTGTGACGGGTTGGCGGGTAGGGACGTGGTAAAAAAATGTCTAAGTCAAAATATATTAACTACACGCATGTTGAAGCCGCGCGGCGCATGACTCAATGCTAGGTAATCTTGCATCACGCCAGGTCAACGCATAGTGGCACGTAGAGGGAGGTCAGACCTAGCTAGGCATGCCAGTCTCGGGTCAGTAGAGGCATGGGCCTAGGTCTTGTAACGGGTAGCGGGTAGGGACTTTGGCTGAGTATCTGAGTCTAAGACAAAATTCTCCTACGCAAGACAAAAGGTCAACGACAAAAGACAAAAGGTCAACGCATAGTGGCACGTAGAGGGAGGTCAGACCTAGCTAGGCATGCCAGTCCCGGGTCAGTAGAGGCATGGGCCTAGGTCTTGTGACGGGTTGGCGGGTAGGGACTTGGTAAAAAAAGTCTAAGTCAAAATATATTAACTACACGCATGTTGAAGCCGCGCGGCGCATGACTCAATGCTAGGTAATCTTGCATCACGCCAGGTCAACGCATAGTGGCACGTAGAGGGAGGTCAGACCTAGCTAGGCATGCCAGTCCCGGGTCAGTAGAGGCATGGGCCTAGGTCTTGTAACGGGTAGCGGGTAGGGACTTTGGCTGAGTATCTGAGTCTAAGACAAAATTCTCCTACGCAAGACAAAAGGTCAACGACAAAAGACAAAAGGTCAACGCATAGTGGCAAGTAGAGGGAGGTCAGACTAGCCGGGTCAGTAGAGGCATGGGCCTAGGTCTTGTGACGGGTTGGCGGGTAGGGACTTGGTAAAAAAAAGTCTAAGTCAAAATATATTAACTACACGCATGTTGAAGCCGCGCGGCGCATGACTCAATGCTAGGTAATCTTGCATCACACCAGGTCAACGCATAGTGGCACGTAGAGGGAGGTCAGACCTAGCTAGGCATGCCAGTCCCGGGTCAGTAGAGGCATGGGCCTAGGTCTTGTGACGGGTAGCGGGTAGGGACTTGGTTGGCTGAGTATCTGAGTCTAAGACAAAATTCTCCTACGCAAGACAAAAGGTCAACGACAAAAGACAAAAGGTCAACGCATAGTGGCACGTAGAGGGAGGTCAGACCTAGCTAGGCATGCCAGTCCCGGGTCAGTAGAGGCATGGGCCTAGGTCTTGTGACGGGTAGCGGGTAGGGACTTGGTTGGCTGAGTATCTGAGTCTAAGACAAAATTCTCCTACGCAAGACAAAAGGTCAACGACAAAAGACAAAAGGTCAACGCATAGTGGCAAGTAGAGGGAGGTCAGACCTAGCTAGGCATGCCAGTCCCGGGTCAGTAGAGGCATGGGCCTAGGTCTTGTGACGGGTTGGCGGGTAGGGACTTGGTAAAAAAAAGTCTAAGTCAAAATATATTAACTACACGCATGTTGAAGCCGCGCGGCGCATGACTCAATGCTAGGTAATCTTGCATCACACCAGGTCAACGCATAGTGGCACGTAGAGGGAGGTCAGACCTAGCTATGCATGCCAAACCCGGGTCAGTAGAGGCATGGGCCTAGGTCTTGTAACGGGTAGCGGGTAGGGACTTTGGCTGAGTATCTGAGTCTAAGACAAAATTCTCCTACGCAAGACAAAAGGTCAACGACAAAAGACAAAAGGTCAACGCATAGTGGCACGTAGAGGGAGGTCAGACCTAGCTAGGCATGCCAGTCCCGGGTCAGTAGAGGCATGGGCCTAGGTCTTGTGACGGGTAGCGGGTAGGGACTTGGTTGGCTGAGTATCTGAGTCTAAGACAAAATTCTCCTACGCAAGACAAAAGGTCAACGACAAAAGACAAAAGGTCAACGCATAGTGGCACGTAGAGGGAGGTCAGACCTAGCTAGGCATGCCAGTCCCAGGTCAGTAGAGGCATGGGCCTAGGTCTTGTGACGGGTAGCGGGTAGGGACTTGGTTGGCTGAGTATCTGAGTCTAAGACAAAATTCTCCTACCAATTGATAGTGGTAGGTAATCTTGCATCACACCAGGTCAACGCATAGTGGCACGTAGAGGGAGGTCAGACCTAGCTAGGCATGCCAGTCCCGGGTCAGTAGAGGCATGGGCCTAGGTCTTGTGACGGGTTGGCGGGTAGGGACTTGGTTGGCTGAGTATCTGAGTCTAAGACAAAGTTCTCCTACGCAAGACAAAAGGTCAACGCATAGTGGCAAGTAGAGGGAGGTCAGACCTAGCTAGGCATGCCAGTCCCGGGTCAGTAGAGGCATGGGCCTAGGTCTTGTGACGGGTTGGCGGGTAGGGACTTGGTTGGCTGAGTATCTGAGTCTAAGACAAAATTCTCCTACAAATTGATAGTGGTAGGTAATCTTGCATCACACCAGGTCAACGCATAGTGGCACGTAGAGGGAGGTCAGACCCGGGTCAGTAGAGGCATGGGCCTAGGTCTTGTGACGGGTTGGCGGGTAGGGACTTGGTTGGCTGAGTATCTGAGTCTAAGACAAAATTCTCCTACGCGAAACAAAAGGTCAACGACAAAAGGTCAACGCATAGTGGCACGTAGAGGGAGGTCAGACCTAGCTAGGCATGCCAGTCCCGGGTCAGTAGAGGCATGGGCCTAGGTCTTGTGACGGGTAGCGGGTAGGGACTTGGTTGGCTGAGTATCTGAGTCTAAGACAAAATTCTCCTACCAATTGATAGTGGTAGGTAATCTTGCATCACACCAGGTCAACGCATAGTGGCAAGTAGAGGGAGGTCAGACCCGGGTCAGTAGAGGCATGGGCCTAGGTCTTGTGACGGGTAGCGGGTAGGGACTTGGTTGGCTGAGTATCTGAGTCTAAGACAAAATTCTCCTACCAATTGATAGTGGTAGGTAATCTTGCATCACACCAGGTCAACGCATAGTGGCACGTAGAGAGAGGTCAGACCTAGCTAGGCATGCCAGTCCCGGGTCAGTAGAGGCATGGGCCTAGGTCTTGTGACGGGTAGCGGGTAGGGACTTGGTTGGCTGAGTATCTGAGTCTAAGACAAAATTCTCCTACGCAAGACAAAAGGTCAACGACAAAAGACAAAAGGTCAACGCATAGTGGCAAGTAGAGGGAGGTCAGACCAGCCGGGTCAGTAGAGGCATGGGCCTAGGTCTTGTGACGGGTAGCGGGTAGGGACTTTGGATGAGTATCTGAGTCTAAGACAAAATTCTCCTACGCAAGACAAAAGGTCAACGACAAAAGACAAAAGGTCAACGCATAGTGGCACGTAGAGGGAGGTCAGACCTAGCTAGGCATGCCAGTCCCGGGTCAGTAGAGGCATGGGCCTAGGTCTTGTGACGGGTTGGCGGGTAGGGACTTGGTAAAAAAAAGTCTAAGTCAAAATATATTAACTACACGCATGTTGAAGCCGCGCGGCGCATGACTCAATGCTAGGCATCACGCCAGGTCAACGCATAGTGGCACGTAAAGGGAGGTCAGACCAAGCTAGGCATGCCAGTCCCAGGTCAGTAGAGGCATGGGCCTAGGTCTTGTGACGGGTAGCGGGTAGGGACTTGGTTGGCTGAGTATCTGAGTCTAAGACAAAATTCTACTACGCAAGACAAAAGGTCAACGACAAAAAAAAAGGTCAACGCATAGTGGCAAGTAGAGGGAGGTCAGACCCGGGTCAGTAGAGGCATGGGCCTAGGTCTTGTGACGGGTAGCGGGTAGGGACTTGGAGTCTAAGACAAAATCCTCCAAGACAAAAGGTCAACGACAAAAGACAAAAGGTCAACGCATAGTGGCACGTAGAGGGAGGTCAGACCTAGCTAGGCATGCCAGTCCCGGGTCAGTAGAGGCATGGGCCTAGATCTTGTGACGGGTAGCGTGAAGGGACTTGGTTGGCTGAGTATCTGAGTCTAAGACAAAATTCTCAACGCATAGTGCCACGTAGAGGGCATGGGCCTAGGTCTTGTGACGGGTAGCGGGTAGGGACTTGGTTGGCTGAGTATCTGAGTCTAAGACAAAATTCTCCTTGATAGTGGTAGGTAATCTTGCATCACACCAGATCAACGCATAGTGGCACGTAGAGGGAGGTCAGACCTAGCTAGGCATGCCAGTCCCGGGTCAGTAGAGGCATGGGCCTAGGTCTTGTGACGGGTAGGGACTTGGTTGGCTGAGTATCTGAGTCTAAGACAAAATTCTCCTACCAATTGATAGTGGTAGGTAATCTTGCATCACACCAGGTCAACGCATACACAGAAAAAAATAAAATTGTGCTATCAAAAATTATGCACTTTCATTCGGAAAAGTATCAAATTTTTGTTGAACTAAAAGTTAAATAACTTTGAACGAAAGTTATGCGTTTTATTTAAAAGTATTTTCCATCTTTTCTGAGTGTAATTTTAAAAGTTTTTTTTTCAATTTGAATCAGTTATCTATTTTCATATAATTTGACAACATGACGCGAGCTTCAAAAAATCACCTGGCTGTCAAATGAAGCTACGATAGCTACCGCGCAAGTTTACATTTTCAAATTTCCGGAAAGGAACACTTGCTTTCATTTTAGTTTTACGTATTTTACGCCATATTCGGACGACATAAGAAATAATATCTATTTAAAAGCCAGAAATGGCTTCCGGTTCGTGTTTTTACATGCATATGGTAAGTTACCTTCATAAAGAAGATCTGATTAATTGAATATTAATGTTTTGTTTACCATCCATTTCGATAGCCGCGGGCATATAATGATTCGACCTTGACAAACAAATCAGGACATCGTCGGAACGCCTGGTTGAATATCCATACGATCACAAGATGCGACGGAACCTGGGATTTCCCATGGCCTAAATCGTTCATGGAGTAACAGCAGCAGCGTTGAAAAATTCGAGGAAGAAGTCTTCTAAGCAACGTTCTGCCACAACAAAAATACTATTTAAAATAATTGAATAAAATTGTGTAATAAAAACGCAAACATAGCTAATCATTACATTAAAATGAATTTGAAAGGAAAGGGAAAATTGAAGAATGGGGAGGTTCTTTTTTGGTCAAATATTTAATTTTGGAATAAAAATAAACCACTCTCATTTTCCACAGTGTGATTATTTGGATTTGACAGTTCTAAAGTTTTGACTTGAATATTCAAACTTTTAATTTCAGAGCGATACGTAGCTTTTAAACGATGGGTGTTGTAAAAGTTATCATACTTTTATTTTAAACATACACAACTCTCTACGAAAAAGAACTAACGCAACTTTTTATTTTAACCAACGGTTTTCTTAATTTTATTAATGATTTTTCTTTCTGTGTAGTGGCACGTAGAGGACCTAGCTAGGCATGCCAGTCCCGGGTCAGTAGAGGCATGGGCCTAGGTCATGTGACGGGTTGGCGGGTAGGGACGTGGTAAAAAAAGTCGAAGTCAAAATATATTAACTACACGCATGTTGAAGCCGCGCGGCGCATGACTCAATGCTAGGCATCACGCCAGGTCAACGCATAGTGGCACGTAGAGGGAGGTCAGACCTAGCTAGGCATGCCAGTCCCAGGTCAGTAGAGGCATGGGCTTAGGTCTTGTGACGGGTAGCGGGTAGGGACTTGGTTGGCTGAGTATCTGAGTCTAAGACAAAATTCTCCAAGACAAAAGGTCAACGACAAAAGACAAAAGGTCAACGCATAGTGGCACGTAGAGGGCGGTCAGACCTAGCTAGGCATGCCAGTTCAGGGTCAGTAGCGGCATGGGCCTAGGTCTTGTGACGGGTTGGCGGGTAGGGACCTGGTAAAAAAAAGTCTAAGTCAAAATATATTAACTACACGCATGTTGATGCCGCGCGGCGTATGACTGCATCACTCCAGGTCAACGCATAGTGGCAAGTAGAGGGAGGTCAGACCTAGCTAGGCATGCCAGTCCCAGGTCAGTAGAGGCATGGGCCTAGGTCTTGTGACGGGTAGCGGGTAGGGACTTGGTTGGCTGAGTATCTGAGTCTAAGACAAAATTCTCCTACCAATTGATAGTGGTAGGTAATCTTGCATCACGCCAGGTCAACGCATAGTGGCACGTAGAGGGAGGTCAGACCTAGCTAGGCATGCCAGTCCCAGGTCAGTAGAGGCATGGGCCTAGGTCTTGTGACGGGTAGCGGGTAGGGACTTGGTTGGCTGAGTATCTGAGTCTAAGACAAAATTCTCCTACGCAAGACAAAAGGTCAACGACAAAAGACAAAAGGTCAACGCATAGTGGCACGTAGAGGGAGGTCAGACCTAGCTAGGCATGCCAGTTCAGGGTCAGTAGAGGCATGGGCCTAGGTCTTGTGACGGGTTGGCGGGCAGGGACGTGGTAAAAAAAGTCGAAGTCAAAATATATTAACTACACGCATGTTGAAGCCGCGCGGCGCATGACTCAATGCTAGGCATCACGCCAGGTCAACGCATAGTGGCACGTAAAGGGAGGTCAGACCTAGCTAGGCATGCCAGTCCCAGGTCAGTAGAGGCATGGGCCTAGGTCTTGTGACGGGTAGCGGGTAGGGACTTGGTTGGCTGAGTATCTGAGTCTAAGACAAAATTCTCCTACCAATTGATAGTGGTAGGTAATCTTGCATCACGCCAGGTCAACGCATAGTGGCACGTAGAGGGAGGTCAGACCTAGCTAGGCATGCCAGTCCCAGGTCAGTAGAGGCATGGGCCTAGGTCTTGTGGCGGGTAGCGGGTAGGGACTTGGCTGGCTGAGTATCTGAGTCTAAGACAAAATTCTCCTACCAATTGATAGTGGTAGGTAATCTTGCATCACACCAGGTCAACGCATAGTGTCACATAGAGGAGGTCAGACCTAGCTAGGCATGCCAGTCCCGGGTCAGTAGAGGCATGGGCCTAGGTCTTGTGACGGGTAGCGGGTAGGGACTTTGGCTGAGTATCTGAGTCTAAGACAAAATTCTCCTACGCAAGACAAAAGGTCAACGACAAAAGACAAAAGGTCAACGCATAGTGGCACGTAGAGGGAGGTCAGACCTAGCTAGGCATGCCAGTCCCAGGTCAGTAGAGGCATGGGCCTAGGTCTTGTGACGGGTAGCGGGTAGGGACTTGGTTGGCTGAGTATCTGAGTCTAAGACAAAATTCTCCTACCAATTGATAGTGGTAGGTAATCTTGCATCACACCAGGTCAACGCATAGTGGCACGTAGAGGGAGGTCAGACCTAGCTAGGCATGCCAGTCCCGGGTCAGTAGAGGCATGGGCCTAGGTCTTGTGACGGGTTGGCGGGTAGGGACGTGGTAAAAAAAAGTCGAAGTCAAAATATATTAACTACACGCATGTTGAAGCCGCGCGGCGCATGACTCAATGCTAGGCATCACACCAGGTCAACGCATAGTGGCACGTAGAGGGAGGTCAGACCTAGCTAGGCATGCCAGTCCCAGGTCAGTAGAGGCATGGGCCTAGGTCTTGTGACGGGTAGCGGGTAGGGACTTGGTTGGCTGAGTATCTGAGTCTAAGACAAAATTCTCCTACCAATTGATAGTGGATCTTGCATCACGCCAGGTCAACGCATAGCGGCACGTAGAGGGAGGTCAGACCTAGCTAGGCATGCCAGTCCCGGGTCAGTAGAGGCATGGGCCTAGGTCTTGTGACGGGTAGTGGGTAGGGACTTGGTTGGCTGAGTATCTGAGTCTAAGACAAAATTCTCCTACCAATTGATAGTGGTAGGTAATCTTGCATCACACCAGGTCAACGCATAGTGGCACGTAGAGGGAGGTCAGACCTAGCTAGGCATGCCAGTCCCGGGTCAGTAGAGGCATGGGCCTAGGTCTTGTGACGGGTAACGGGTAGGGACTTGGAGTCTAAGACAAAATTCTCCAAGACAAAAGGTCAACGACAAAAGACAAAAGGTCAACGCATAGTGGCACGTGTAGAGGGAGGTCAGACCTAGCTAGGCATGCCAGTCCCGGGTCAGTAGAGGCATGGGCCTAGGTCTTGTCAAAATAAGTCAAAAGTCAAAATATATTAACTACACGCATGTTGAAGCCGCGCGGCGCATGACTCAATGCTAGGCATGCCAGTCCCAGGTCAGTAGAGGCATGGGCCTAGGTCTTGTGACGGGTAGCGGGTAGGGACTTGGTTGGCTGAGTATCTGAGTCTAAGACAAAATTCTCCTACCAATTGATAGTGGTAGGTAATCTTTCAGCACACCAGCGCAACGCACAGTGTCACCTAGAGGGAGGTCAGACCTAGCTAGGCATGCCAGTCCCGGGTCAGTAGAGGCATGGGCCTAGGTCTTGTGACGGGTAGCGGGTAGGGACTTGGTTGGCTGAGTATCTGAGTCTAAGACAAAATTCTCCTACCAATTGATAGTGGTAGGTAATCTTGCATCACACCAGGTTAACGCATAGTGGCACGTAGAGGGAGGTCAGACCTAGCTAGGCATGCCAGTCCCGGGTCAGTAGAGGCATGGGCCTAGGTCTTGTGACGGGTAGCGGGTAGGGACTTGGTTGGCTGAGTATCTGAGTCTAAGACAAAATTCTCCTACGCAAGACAAAAGGTCAACGACAAAAGACAAAAGGTCAACGCATAGTGGCACGTAGAGGGAGGTCAGACCTAGCTAGGCATGCCAGTCCCGGGTCAGTAGAGGCATGGGCCTAGGTCTTGTGACGGGTTGGCGGGTAGGGACGTGGTAAAAAGAAGTCGAAGTCAAAATATATTAACTACACGAGTTAACGGAAGACCTAGGGTCTCTTCAAAAAATAATAAAGCCGAAACGAATTATATGATGGTTAGAACTAAACTGATTTATTATATCGATTCTAATAATAAAGAAACCTATTTGTCCCTAGCTAAACGATGACAGTCCCACGGTCGTGGTGTCGACTCAGCATCACGGGGTCCCACGGTTAGATGTTTATGAAAAAGTCACGTTACTGTCTTCCCACGGAAGACGGGTGTTAACTAGACCCCCCTTAGAAATGAGGCTCCGTACGAATGGTCTCCTCGAGTACGTTGATCTCGGTTTCGTCCTTCTTGGTCTTTTCCTCTGGCTTTATCCGGATGTCTACCTTAGATCCTCTAAGACAAAGAAATGAAAAGAAAACAACACTTATGATGATAAGAGTGACCGACAGTCCTCCGAATATTGTCCAATGTGGCCATTGGAAGCTTGTGGCGTTTAAACGAATGGTTTCCATCTGCTTTCTAGTCTCCAAATGTAGATTATGGAGATGGTCCAAGCTTAAGTTGACAACTGTTCGTTGCTTTTCAATAGGAATTCCATACAACGGTAAGTAAATTGGTTTACCTGTTGTATTTCTAATTTGATGTGAAAAGGTTCTGTTATTAATGGTTACCTCGCAGTTGGAGAATTATATAAGGTATGTTCCTGAGAGGTTCCTTGTCGGTAAACCACAGTTGGTGTGTAGAGTGAAATTCTCTTGAAGATTGATGAGGATATGTTGATTGTCGATTGAAACGACTTCTTCCATCGGGTTGGCAAGGTATACGCATTTGGCAGATTTTCCATTCAGAAGGTTGGGCACACATGCGGTATTATCTGGTGTTATGTCTGTTGTCTCGAAGATCTTTGGTTCCAGGCTGTGAACGATATAATACTCATTTCCATGGTTAAGGTAGTAGCTATTAGGAACATGGATTTGTTGATGATTAAACCATGTTGGAAGAACGAAAATCTTTCTAAAAATCCTTGGATCCAACTTTGGTAGCTTTATCAGTAGAGCGATATCGAGGGCGTTGGTAACTATTGAGGTGGTGGCATAGGTCAGTGCTTCAGCGATGTTCCAGACTGTTTTCCCTAGCTAAATCATTTATAAGCAAATCAATCTCAGATGGACTCAAACCCCTATCATTAAGAGCTCCTATTTTCACTAACATTATTGTCTCTCTTATCTGGGATAGTTTTTCATACAAAAAATCAAGATTTAAATATATGTTCAAAGAGTATAATTCAGAGGATTTAGAATTGAACAATTTGATGGATTCCTTTGTTTTGAAAAGAGCTTCTTTCATCTGTAGTGATATTTCTCTGTTTATTCTAACTTGTTGATTGTTATTGACAATAAGGCTATTAATGGAGTTATTTATAATTTGTAAGTCATTTGCATCCGGACTACCTGCCAAAAACTTCCATGCCGTACCTAGACTATTCCATCTCTTTACTCTCTTTACAGGTAACAATCTTTTTAGGTTGGAATCAATATCATTAAATTTTGTCAGAATTAGAGTGGTGAACTGATTGTCTTCTATTTGTTTAAACTCTGATTTAAGAATTTGTATTTGTAATTGAAATGAGCTTAAATTAAAATGGTGTATGTAATAGTAATAGTCGATTTGCATTCTTCCATATCCTTGATGATAGATAAATAATGGTTGGTTGTCCGTCTTTTGTACTGAAATCGTCTGCGTATTGCTGAGTCCAACGAGGTATAGTACCGGAAGTATCCTGAATAGAAACAAATACGAGTTAGCCCTATCGAATTTTTAAGTCATTTTTGTGTACTCGTCTGTTGTCTGATGTTATTATTGTACTTTTGTTAACGTTTTTGAGTCTAACTTTTTTGTATCGGGGTACTGTCTTTAATCTTCGTCTCGTTTTTTCAAATATAGCCTTGTCTGAGGGAATGTCACATGGATGAAGTTTTCTATTAGGATGTTCCAAGTCTTTTCTTGTTTCCTTTTCAAATTTTTGTATACTGTCTCGATTATGGTTGAGGATTTAGAGCTTGGGATGATAATTTCAGAATGGGGTGTATTTTGTGCAAGAATGGATGGTGGAGTTGTATTTGATAACAGACATCTCAATTAGTTGGTGGGGTTTTGTTTGAGGATTTTCTGCTTTTGTTATTCGATAAATTTCCTGTAATGTGGAATGAAATCTTTCCACAACACCGTTCATTTCGCTTCGACCGGTTGCTACTACATAAGGAGTAATTTTATTTTGGTTGAAAAAGTTCACCAGTTCGCCAGACAGGAAAGATTTTTCGTTGTCCATTACAACGATTTCTGGTAATTTGAATTTTGACAGTACTCCTTTAATAGCAGGTACAAGATCTATAACGGCTCTTGATTCCACAGGAAGAACTTGTGCATATTTAGAAAATTTATCGACGTATGTGAGAAATATCAATTTTTCGATAAACATTATATCGATGTGGACAATTTGGAAAGGTGCATTTGGAATGGGTGTTTTCTGAAGAGGAAAGCGAATAGGTTTTCTATCATATTTGTTTTCTTGGCACAATTGGCAATTATTAAGAAATTCGCGAAGTTTTTTGCTCAATTGTGGAAAATAAAATTTCCTTAAAATTTGAATTTTATTTTCCTCTAGGCCACGATGAGCTCGATAATGCTCTGTTTTTATAATATCCCATTGTGTATGGTCATCCGGGACGTCGATCAAAAAGATATTTTAGTTACTAGATAAAGATTGTCGCTGTCGTCGCTGTCCGGAACATCTTTTGCTGGCGAGGATAGGGGAGCTAAATGTCAAAGAAGGAAAATCCATACGATTTGACAGGTATGTACCACACATGTTTCGGACAGCAGAACAAAGTGAACAGTAGCGACAATCTTTATCTAGTAACTAAAATATCTTTTGTCGATCAGCAAACCTTGAGTAAAACGAATTTTTAACAGATTTTCCCGACCGAAATGTTTTTTATATACTTCTTGAATTTTTCCCATTATATTTTCATCTGTTAATAAACCGTTTAATTTACTTGGGTTGACGTGAGTCTTCAGAACCTGTAAAATAGAATTGTCATTAATATTTTGCATAAAAATTGTAACTCTGGTATAATTTGGAAAAGGATGAGATATTTCTATCTTATCAGCACCTTGTTTAATGATAAGCTGATGTTGGAAAACATTTAAAGGTGATTCTGTGGAGATGATATACATATCATCACTAGTGTCTGCTGAATGTTGGGTTCCGGTCATTGACAATACAATTCGACTAAGTGCGTCGGCCACAACATTAGATTTACCAGGTTTGTATTCAATTGTGTAGTCATGTTCTTCTAAATATGACTTCCAACGCTTTAATTTAGCATTTGTATTTTTTGGCGAGAGAGAGAACGTTAAAGGTTGGTGATCTGTCAAGATTTTAAAACTTGTCCCGTACAAATAATTCCGGAATGTTTGTAAAGCCCAATAGATTGCCAACATCTCTTTTTCTGGCTCAGAGTACTTCTCTTCTGATTTGGAAAGGCTCCTAGATGCGAAGTGAATAGGTTTATCATTTCCATTCTCCACCTGGGATAATACAGCTCCTATGGCATAATCAGAAGCGTCAGTTGTCAAAATAAATGGTTTGCTGTAGTCTGGATATATTAGAATATCCGAAGAGGACAGCAAGCTTTTCATTTTCATGAAGCAATTATGTTCGCATTCAGTTAACTCAAGTTTTTTCTTCGAGTGGCATCCTTCCCCTCTCAAAAGGTTTGTAAGAGGTTTTGCGATTTTCGCGAAGTCTTTTACGAACCTTCTATAGTATCCCATCATTCCTAGGAATGATCTCAGATCCTTAATAGTTTTAGGTTCAGGAAACCGTTCGATAGCATCAATTTTCTTTTGGTTGGGCATCAATCCATTGGATGTGATAATGTAACCCAAAAATTCAATCTCCTTATGTAAAAATTCAGATTTGTCCAGCTGAATTTTTAAATTTGTATCATGTAGGGCTGTTAAAATTATTTCAAGATTCTGAAGTACTTCTTCTAATGTCTTTCCAAATATGATAACGTCATCAATGTAGACGTAACATATTTTGCCAATGTGATTTCGCAATACGT
Source organism: Armigeres subalbatus (assembly GCF_024139115.2). NCBI lineage: Eukaryota > Metazoa > Arthropoda > Insecta > Diptera > Culicidae > Armigeres > Armigeres subalbatus. The sequence goes on along the minus strand of NC_085139.1, from coordinate 6,391,588 downwards.
CATCGATTGCTCTTTGAAATATTGCGGGAGCATTTTTCAAACCAAACGGCATACGAGTGAACTCATATTTGCCATTGTTGATAGAAAATGCAGTTTTATTAATATCACTCTCCTTCATCTTTATCTGGTGAAAACCAGAGGCTAAATCGAGGGTGATGAAATATTTCTGACCCTTCAGCTGATCAATTACATAATTGATTTCTGGCATCGGGTACCTATCTGAAATGGTTTTCTCGTTAAGTTTCCGGTAATCAATTACCATACGAAACTTTTTTTCTCCAGAAGCATCAGATTTCTTCGGGACTATCCAGACTGGATAGATCGCTGACCGCGATGGCCTTATTATTCCATCATGGAGAAGTTTATCAATTTGTTTATTTACTTCTGCAGCGTAAGCAGCGGGGTATGGGTATATTTTCTGATGGATGGGGGTATCGTCAACCGTATTTATACAGCATTCGACTACTGTGCTACACGTGAGCTTGGAGTCAGGTTTATGGAATGCCTCTTTGTGTCGGTTCAACATACTTAGCAACTGTTCCTTCTCAAGTGATGAAAGATGAGATGTTCTGAACGTGTGCTCTGTATGATCTAATCGACAGGCTGTCTGAGTCTCGTGTTGTGGATTATGTTGGGACAGGTTATTTATTGTATTTGTGCATGTTTGCTGAGGCGAATACTGAAGGAGTGGAATGTTTAATGTTTCGTTATCTTTACTCAAATGCAACATACTTTTTCCAAGGTCAATTTTGGCATTCAAAGCATTTAGTATTCCTGTTCCAATGATTCCATGAAAAAATGAATGGAAATTATGGAGGAGGAACTGAGCAGAATGATCAATTTTGGGATGGAAAAAAGTAATGTCAATTGCTTTGTCAGCATTGAACTTGCCATTGGCACTGCCAATATCGTTTGCATTAAAGCGATATGGTTTCGCCAGAGAATAATGATTTGCCAACATTGGGTGAATAAGATTTATATTTGCACCCGTATCGACTAAAAAAGGGAACTCCCCAATATTTGTTTTTAACATAATATAGGGCATCGTTGGAACTACCATTTTGGGTGCCATTCTAAAAAATTGGCTCCCTGAGATTCGGAGTTTGATTCTGGATGATCAGTTACAGATACTTCTTCTTCTTCATATTCTAATTGAGGAGGCTCATAACAAAAGGAATCATCATAACAAAGCAATTGGTCGTCGTACCAATCGTAGCATTCAGGGTTTATATGTGATGTTTCGAGTGGATGCGCCTGCCTTTTGGCATTGGGGTGATATTGTTGAGACGGAGGATATGGACGTTTTAAATTAAGCGGAGGGCGGTTGCTGTAATTCAAGGCTCCTGTTTTTAAACTTTGATCAACTTCCATCGGTTGAGCTGGTTTAGGCGGGTAATTTGATCTAAATTGATTTGGCTGAAATGAGTTTGCTCTAAATTGATTCGGTTGGAACGTTTTTTGTGCAAATGGATTTTGTTGAAACGGATTCTGTGCGAATGGATTGGTTTGTGAGAAATTTTGTCTAGCTGGGTATGTGTTTTGGAATGGATTTAGAAGAAAAGGCTTTTCTAATCCACGGATAAAGGAGTCGATTGACTTCTCCCGGAAGTATGTGATATGAGCAGCTGCGCTTAGTTTCATTTTATTATCTGTTTGGATTTGTGCTATTATCAGGAAAGTAACTCATTCACTCGACTGTAGTAAGAATTTAGACTCTCATTGTTAAGCTTCCTAATAGAAGTTAATTGAAAGTCAAGGGTCTTAATGTCCCTTTGGTCTTTGTAATATAGGATTAAAGTATCCTTTATTTCCGACCAGGATGTGAGAACGTTATTCGCATTAAGAATATTGGCCGCCTCACCATCGACCTTTCTTCGAATAGTTCTCTCTAATACACTTAGCTGAGCTGCAGTTGCTCCTTTATCTCTATATGCCCGAAGAATGGATTCCACATCTGAAATCCAGTCAACTAATTTTGTCGGATCACCATAAAATGGTCTGATATCCCTTACCAGATCAGGGATTTTTCCGAAATTTATAAATTCTTCAGGAGTCATTGGAGATGTGCTACTGAGAGCCATTATTGAAATTATCTCCAGGTTAAATAAATCAAAACCACTGATCGTTTAATAACTATACAACTTTATGAAAATAAGTTAAATTATTCAAAATCACTGGTCACTTTATTATTTTATAAACTTTTGATTTCAAAATTACTGATCACTTTAGAATTTTAATCACTTTAGAATTTTTTTAAAAAGTAAAGAAATCGGGGTACTTACATTAAATTTAGCAGGTGCATCGCTGCTGGTTCCAGTTCGTGGACCTTCGTCTTCGGTGGGGGAAACGGGAGCAGGCACTTTGGGGTGATCCTTTTTGCCAGAAGCTACTAAGGACCCTAATGCCGATTGAGGTGAATCCTCGGTGTCTCAAGTTTCGCTTTGCTGGTGTCGATGCTGGCTCTTTGAACCAGAATATGATCAATTCACAGTACGGCTCTTTGAACCGTTGGCGGAGTTATTTGTAATTGACTCACTTAAAGATTTTCACTATTCACTGATCACCTTGATTTGCAGCACGGCTCTTTCTACCGTTGATTATTTTTAGATCACAGTACGGCTCTTTGAACCGTTGGCGGAGCTATTTGTAATTAACTCACTTAAAGATTTTCACTGATCACTACTTTTTTATGAAGACTTTTGAAACAAACACTTTTTGAAGATTTTTCACCGACACTTGAACTTATACTCTTCCCACTCGCGACTACGGGTCCCTATTCGGGCGCCAGTTAACGGAAGACCTAGGGTCTCTTCAAAAAATAATAAAGCCGAAACGAATTATATGATGGTTGGAACTAAACTGATTTATTATATCGATTCTAATAATAAAGAAACCTATTTATCCCTAGCTAAACGATGACAGTCCCACGGTCGTGGTGTCGACTCAGCATCACGGGGTCCCACGGTTAGATGTTTACGAAAAAGTCACGTTACTGTCTTCCCACGGAAGACGGGTGTTAACTAGCGCATTATGGGACGCCATGGTCTCGGAGAAATTAGCGAAAACGGAGAGCTGTTCGCAGAATTTTGTGGTAATAACGACTTGGTGATCGGGGGATCGCTCTTCCCTCATCGACCGGTTCACAAGGTCACGTGGGTCTCCCGTGACGGCTTTACAGAAAATCAAATCGACCACATCTGCATCAGCCGAAAATGGAAACGGAGCCTTCTTGATGTACGGAATAAACGTAGTGCCGATATCGCGTCTGATCATCACCTCCTCATCGGCGAAATACGCCTGCGCATTGCGCGGATTCGTCGGCAGGAGGAAAGAGTTGGACGACGATTCAACACACGCCGACTGGAAGATGCCACGGTGAAACGGTCCTTCGTTGAAGAACTGGAGACGCGTGCTGCAGATATTCCGGAAGGTGGCAGCGTGGAAGACAAATGGACCGCCATCAAGAATGCCTTCATCGCCACCAGCGAGAACAATCTGGGTGAACTACGCACCCAGAGAAAACAATGGATCACCGATGAGACCTGGAGGAAGATAGAGGAGCGAAGAGAAGCCAAAGCCGCGATAGAGCGATCGAAAACCAGAGGAGCCAAAGTCTTAGCCCGTCAACGATACACGGCTCTTGAGAAGGAAGTAAAACGCTCATGTCGACGGGACAAGCGAGCGTGGGCAGTCTCTCTGGCCGACGAAGGAGAGAGAGCCGCCGCAACCGGGGACATTCGCCTCCTCTACGATATCTCACGACGCTTAAGCGGGGCGAAGATGAATGCAACGATGCCTGTGAAAGACGCGAATGATCAGTTATTGACCGACCCAACTGACCAGCTGAAACGCTGGTTCGAGCACTTCGAACAACTTTTTCAAGTGCCAACCAGGCCATCACCACCTCGGCATGATCTGCCTAGGATCCGACGTATAACACGTGTCAATACCGAAGCTCCATCACTGCTAGAGATTCAAACAGCCATCCAAAGCATGAAATCGAATAAAGCCCCAGGGGTCGACCGCATATTAGCCGAGATGCTCAAAGCTGACCCCATGACATCCGCTCAACTACTGCATCGTTTATTTCGTAATATCTGGGACACCGCAACTTTCTCGGTCGACTGGATGCAAGGTATCTTAGTGAAGGTGCCCAAAAAGGGTGACCTGACTGTATGCGATAACTGGCGACGCATTATGTTACTGTGTACCGTTCTCAAAGTTCTGTGCAAAATTATCCTAGCCCGGATTCAGGAAAAGATCGATGCAACTCTCCGGCGGCAGCAAGCCGGATTCCGTGCCGGAAGATCCTGTGTGGACCACATTGTGACGCTCCGCATCATTCTGGAGCAGGTCAACGAATTCCAGGAGTCCCTTTACTTGGTATTCATTGACTACGAAAAGCTTTCGACCGTCTCAATCACGAGAATATGTGGGGCGCCCTGAGACGCAAGGGGGGTTCCTGAGAAAATCATCGGCCTCATCGAAGCACAGTACGAGGCCTTTTCGTGTAGAGTGCTGCACAATGGGGTCCTGTCCGACCCTATCCGGGTCGTAGCTGGTGTGAGGCAAGGATGTATTCTATCACCGTTACTGTTCCTCATCGTAATCGATGAGATTCTGGTAGATGCGATTGACCGTGAACCAAACCGCGGGCTGTTATGGCAGCCTATAACCATGGAGCACCAAAACGACTTCGAATTGGCGGATGACGTTGCACTACTCGCGCAACGGCGCTCTGATATGCAGAGTAAGCTCAACGACCTTGCCGATCGCTCCTCCTCGGCAGGTTTAGTCATCAACGTCAACAAAACCAAATCGTTGGATGTAAACACGGTGACTCCTTCCAGTTTCACAGTAGCCGGGCAACCAGTGGAGAATGTTGAAAGCTTCCAATATCTTGGTAGCCAAATGGCGTCAGACGGCGGTACCAAGATCGACATAGGCGCACGGATCAAGAAAGCAAGGGCTGCCTTTGCGAGTTTAAGAAATATCTGGAAAAACAGGCAGATAAGTGAACGCACCAAAATACGAATTTTCAACTCTAACGTGAAATCTGTGCTGTTATACGCTAGCGAAACATGGTGTGTATCAGTGGAGAACACTCAACGGCTGCAGGTGTTCATTAACAGATGCCTGCGGTATATAATTCGCCTGGTGCCTGGTGGCCTCACAACTGGATCTCAAACAACGAGCTCCATCGTCGTTGTCACCAAATGCCGATAGCAACAGAAATTCGGGATCTGAAGTGGGGCTGGCTCGGCCACACTTTACGTAGGGGCGGAAACGAAATCTGTAAACAAACATTAGACTGGAACCCAGCGGGACATCGCAGCAGAGGCAGACCCAGAGGCTCATGGCGGCGAAGCCTCAATAAAGAAATAAAAGAAGTCGACCGAAATCTAACCTGGCAACAGGTTAAAGCGATAGCCGGGCATCGCTCAGGATGGGAATCTTTCAAGTCGGCCCTTTGCACCACCGGAGGTGTACAGGATCCATAAGTAAGTAAGTAAGTCAGATACTCAGCCAACCAAGTTCCTACCCGCTACCCGTCACAAGACCTAGGCCCATGCCTCTACTGACCCGGGACTGGCATGCCTAGCTAGGTCTGACCTCCCTCTACGTGCCACTATGCGTTGACCTGGTGTGATGCAAGATTACCTACCACTATCAATTGGTAGAAGAATTTTGTCTTAGACTCAGATACTCAGCCAACCAAGTCCCTACCCGCTACCCGTCACAAGACCTAGGCCCATGCCTCTACTGACCCGGGACTGGCATGCCTAGCTAGGTCTGACCTCCCTCTACGTGCCACTATGCGTTGACCTGGTGTGATGCAAGATTACCTACCACTATCAATTGGTAGGAGAATTTTGTCTTAGACTCAGATACTCAGCCAACCAAGTCCCTACCCGCTACCCGTCACAAGACCTAGGCCCATGCCTCTACTGACCTGGGACTGGCATGCCTAGCTAGGTCTGACCTCCCTCTACGTGCCACTATGCGTTGACCTGGTGTGATGCAAGATTACCTAGCATTGAGTCATGCGCCGCGCGGCTTCAACATGCGTGTAGTTAATATATTTTGACTTAGACTTTTTTTTACCAAGTCCCTACCCGCTACCCGTCACAAGACCTAGGCCCATGCCTCTACTGACCCGGGACTGGCATGCCTAGCTAGGTCTGACCTCCCTCTACGTGCCACTATGCGTTGACCTGGTGTGATGCAAGATTACCTAGCATTGAGTCAGATGCGGAGAGGGTTCCACATGCGTGTAGTTAATATATTTTGACTTGGACTTTTTTTTACCAAGTCCCTACCCGCCAACCCGTCACAAGACCTAGGCCCATGCCTCTACTGACCCGGGACTGGCATGCCTAGCTAGGTCTGACCTCCCTCTACGTGCCACTATGCGTTGACCTGGTGTGATGCAAGATTACCTAGCATTGAGTCATGCGCCGCGCAGCTTCAACATGCGTGTAGTTAATATATTTTGACTTAGACTTTTTTTTACCAAGTCCCTACCCGCCAACCCGTCACAAGACCTAGGCCCATGCCTCTACTGACCCGGGACTGGCATGCCTAGCTAGGTCTGACCTCCCTCTACGTGCCACTATGCGTTGACCTGGTGTGATGCAAGATTACCTACCACTATCAATTGGTAGGAGAATTTTGTCTTAGACTCAGATACTCAGCCAACCAAGTCCCTACCCGCTACCCGTCACAAGACCTAGGCCCATGCCTCTACTGACCCGGGACTGGCATGCCTAGCTAGGTCTGACCTCCCTCTACGTGCCACTATGCGTTGACCTGGTGTGATGCAGGATTACCTACCACTATCAATTGGTAGGAGAATTTTGTCTCTCAGATACTCAGCCAACCAAGTCCCTACCCGCTACCCGTCACAAGACCTAGGCCCATGCCTCTACTGACCCGGGACTGGCATGCCTAGCTAGGTCTGACCTCCCTCTACGTGCCACTATGCGTTGACCTGGTGTGATGCAAGATTACCTACCACTATCAATTGGTAGGAGAATTTTGTCTTAGACTCAGATACTCAGCCAACCAAGTCCCTACCCGCCAACCCGTCACAAGACCTAGGCCCATGCCTCTACTGACCCGGGACTGGCATGCCTAGCTAGGTCTGACCTCCCTCTACGTGCCACTATGCGTTGACCTGGTGTGATGCAAGATTACCTACCACTATCAATTGGTAGGAGAATTTTGTCTTAGACTCAGATACTCAGCCAACCAAGTCCCTACCCGCTACCCGTCACAAGACCTAGGCCCATGCCTCTACTGACCTGGGACTGGCATGCCTAGCTAGGTCTGACCTCCCTCTACGTGCCACTATGCGTTGACCTGGTGTGATGCAAGATTACCTACCACTATCAATTGGTAGGAGAATTTTGTCTTGAACTCAGATACTCAGCCAACCAAGTCCCTACCCGCTACCCGTCACAAGACCTAGGCCCATGCCTCTACTGACCCGGGACTGGCATGCCTAGCTAGGTCTGACCTCCCTCTACACGTGCCACTATGCGTTGACCTGGTGTGATGCAAGATTACCTACCACTATCAATTGGTAGGAGAATTTTGTCTTAGACTCAGATACTCAGCCAACCAAGTCCCTACCCGCTACCCGTCACAAGACCTAGGCCCATGCCTCTACTGACCTGGGACTGGCATGCCTAGCTAGGTCTGACCTCCCTCTACGTGCCACTATGCGTTGACCTGGTGTGATGCAAGATTACCTACCACTATCAATTGGTAGGAGAATTTTGTCTTAGACTCAGATACTCAGCCAACCAAGTCCCTACCCGCTACCCGTCACAAGACCTAGGCCCATGCCTCTACTGACCTGGGACTGGCATGCCTAGCTAGGTCTGACCTCCCTCTACGTGCCACTATGCGTTGACCTGGTGTGATGCAAGATTACCTACCACTATCAATTGGTAGGAGAATTTTGTCTTAGACTCAGATACTCAGCCAACCAAGTCCCTACCCGCTACCCGTCACAAGACCTAGGCCCATGCCTCTACTGACCTGGGACTGGCATGCCTAGCTAGGTCTGACCTCCCTCTACACGTGCCACTATGCGTTGACCTGGTGTGATGCAAGATTACCTACCACTATCAATTGGTAGGAGAATTTTGTCTTAGACTCAGATACTCAGCCAACCAAGTCCCTACCCGCTACCCGTCACAAGACCTAGGCCCATGCCTCTACTGACCCAGGACTGGCATGCCTAGCTAGGTCTGACCTCCCTCTACGTGCCACTATGCGTTGACCTGGTGTGATGCAAGATTACCTACCACTATCAATTGGTAGGAGGGTTTTGCCTCGGGCTCAGATACTCAGCCAACCAAGTCCCTACCCGCTACCCGTCACAAGACCTAGGCCCATGCCTCTACTGACCCGGGACTGGCATGCCTAGCTAGGTCTGACCTCCCTCTACGTGCCACTATGCGTTGACCTGGTGTGATGCAAGATTACCTACCACTATCAATTGGTAGGAGAATTTTGTCTTAGACTCAGATACTCAGCCAACCAAGTCCCTACCCGCTACCCGTCACAAGACCTAGGCCCATGCCTCTACTGACCCGGGACTGGCATGCCTAGCTAGGTCTGACCTCCCTCTACGTGCCACTATGCGTTGACCTGGTGTGATGCAAGATTACCTACCACTATCAATTGGTAGGAGAATTTTGTCTTAGACTCAGATACTCAGCCAACCAAGTCCCTACCCGCTACCCGTCACAAGACCTAGGCCCATGCCTCTACTGACCTGGGACTGGCATGCCTAGCTAGGTCTGACCTCCCTCTACGTGCCACTATGCGTTGACCTGGTGTGATGCAAGATTACCTACCACTATCAATTGGTAGGAGAATTTTGTCTTGGACTCAGATACTCAGCCAACCAAGTCCCTACCCGCTACCCGTCACAAGACCTAGGCCCATGCCTCTACTGACCCGGGACTGGCATGCCTAGCTAGGTCTGACCTCCCTCTACACGTGCCACTATGCGTTGACCTGGTGTGATGCAAGATTACCTACCACTATCAATTGGTAGGAGAATTTTGTCTTAGACTCAGATACTCAGCCAACCAAGTCCCTACCCGCTACCCGTCACAAGACCTAGGCCCATGCCTCTACTGACCTGGGACTGGCATGCCTAGCTAGGTCTGACCTCCCTCTACACGTGCCACTATGCGTTGACCTGGTGTGATGCAAGATTACCTACCACTATCAATTGGTAGGAGAATTTTGTCTTAGACTCAGATACTCAGCCAACCAAGTCCCTACCCGCTACCCGTCACAAGACCTAGGCCCATGCCTCTACTGACCTGGGACTGGCATGCCTAGCTAGGTCTGACCTCCCTCTACGTGCCACTATGCGTTGACCTGGTGTGATGCAAGATTACCTACCACTATCAATTGGTAGGAGAATTTTGTCTTAGACTCAGATACTCAGCCAACCAAGTCCCTACCCGCTACCCGTCACAAGACCTAGGCCCATGCCTCTACTGACCTGGGACTGGCATGCCTAGCTAGGTCTGACCTCCCTCTACGTGCCACTATGCGTTGACCTGGTGTGATGCAAGATTACCTACCTCTATCAATTGGTAGGAGAATTTTGTCTTAGACTCAGATACTCAACCAAAGTCCCTACCCGCTACCCGTCACAAGACCTAGGCCCATGCCTCTACTGACCCGGGACTGGCATGCCTAGCTAGGTCTGACCTCCCTCTACGTGCCACTATGCGTTGACCTGGTGTGATGCAAGATTACCTACCACTATCAATTGGTAGGAGAATTTTGTCTTGAGCGCAGATACTCAGCCAACCAAGTCCCTACCCGCTACCCGTCACAAGACCTAGGCCCATGCCTCTACTGACCCGGGACTGGCATGCCTAGCTAGGTCTGACCTCCCTCTACACGTGCCACTATGCGTTGACCTGGTGTGATGCAAGATTACCTACCACTATCAATTGGTAGGAGAATTTTGTCTTAGACTCAGATACTCAGCCAACCAAGTCCCTACCCGCTACCCGTCACAAGACCTAGGCCCATGCCTCTACTGACCCGGGACTGGCATGCCTAGCTAGGTCTGACCTCCCTCTACGTGCCACTATGCGTTGACCTTGTCTTTGTCGTTGACCTTCAGGTGAGATTGTCTTTAGACTCAGATACTTAGCCAACTTGGTGGCTGAGATCTGAGTCTAAGACAAAATTCTCCTACAATTGATAGTGGAGGTAATCTGCATCACACCAGGTCAACGCATAGTGGCACGTAGAGGGAGTCAGATCTAGCTAGGCATGCCAGTCCGGGTCAGTAGAGGTCATGGGCCAGAGATGGCAAATGAACCAACCGTTGCGTACATGTGCTGGTATGGTTCAACTTCGTGTGCGGTTCGTGTGGTGCAGCCCGTGTTCGGTTTTGGTTTCTGCACGGTTCACGAAACCAGAACCACAACACGGTGCTGTTCTCGAAAACCGAACCGAGGCTGTCAGCACCGTTCATACCGGTGCTCAAGTTTAGGTTCAGAACGCAATTTGAACCGTGTGCTCGGTTCAATTTAGCAAACCGAACACGGTATTTCAGAAACCAGGTTTTCGGGTTTGGGCAAAAAGCAGTCAATTGAACGCAGTGCTGCTGGAAACAAACAGAAACATACGGTGCGAACGGTGGTTGAAGAGAAATCTGTTTTAAATATTTAATATATTGATCTTTAATCATGCAATATATGTATTAATCGATTGCTCGATGAGTAGAACATAAATCGATGTTTGACGCCATTTTGAATTTCAAAATGGCGGACTAAAATTGAAAATCGCCGCCGCTTGGGCAACAAAATTCATATAAAATAGCTATAGGGTGTCTATCGATTGGGCTCGATGAGGTATGAAAATCGATGTTTACGCCATTTGAATTTCAAATGGGACTGCAAGATGCCGCCGCTTGAGCAACAAAATTCGTATAAACCCATGCTATGGGTGTCATAGATTGGGCTCGATGAGAAATGATATGTTTGACGCCATTTAAATTTCAGGCGGACCAAAATCGCTTGGGCAAAAATTACGCCGTATATATTCGATGGCTGCCGTGAGAACATGAAAATCGTATGCCATTTGATCAATGGGACCAAAAATGAAAATGCCGCCGTCATAAACAAAATTACGATATTGACGCCATTTTGAATTGAAACGGACCGATTGAGATGGCAGCCGCTTGGGCAACAAATTCAAACCATGCAATATGGGTGTTCATTGATTAGTACATGCTGTTGACGCATTTTGAATTTCAAAATGCGGACCAAAATTGAAGATGCGCGCTTGGCAAAAAATTCATATAAACCACAAATATGGGTGTCTATCGATTGGGCTCGATGAGTAGAACATGAAAATCGATGTTTGACGCCATTTTGAATTTCAAAATGGCGGACCAAAATGAAATGGCCGCCGCTTGGGCAACAAAATTCATAAAAACATGCAATATGGGTGTTCTATCGATTGGGCTCGATGAGTAGAACATCGAAAATCGATGTTTGAGCCATTTGAATTTCAAAATGGCGGACAAAAATGAAAATTGCCGTCGGGCAACAAAATTCATATAAAACCATGCAATATGGGTGTCTATCGATTGGGCTGATGAGTAGAACATGGAAAATCGATGTTTGATGACATTTTGAATTTCAAAAAGGGGGAGGCCGCATTCCCAATCCCTCGAATACGCCCCACGCTCGCCAAGTCGTTTTGCACCTGATCTGCCCATCTGCTCGCTGCGCTCCACACCGTCTCGTACCTGCCGGATTGGAACGGAACATCATCTTTGCAGGGTTGCTGTCCGGCATTCTTGCAACATGTCCTTCCATCGTACCCTTCCGGCTTTAGCTACCTTCTGGACATCTGCGCTGTAGAGCGGCGAGCTCGTGGATCATTATTGCCGCCACACACCGTCTTCTGGCACACCGCCAAAGATGGTCCTAAACCCGTCTCTTGAATACTCGAGTGCTTGAAGTCCTCCTCGAGCATTGTTCATGTTTGCATCGAAGAAACCGGTATTATGGTGCGGTGGGGAATCTCCATATGTCTATCAGCTTCTTTTGATGGTTTAGGAGTCCTGGCAGAATATTAGGCAATTTTTAGGTGATTTATGGGTGGGGCAAAGGCAATTTATGTACAAATGTCAAATAGTTTTGAATTCAATTGTACAACCCCAATCTCTACTTTTGGAATCTTAATAAACGAATCCTGCGCTTGCTCATTTGTTTTCAGTTGATTTAGAGATTTTTGAACAGAGATAAATGGCTAAAAGATGTAATTTTCCTCAACTTAGCACAGGAATGTGAACTCAAAATCAATTCGTTAACCTGGTTTCGTTTATATAGACTCAAAATGAAGGTTGGATTGTACATTTGAATTCATACGATTTGACATTTGAAGGATACTTCAAACCAATTTTTCCATATAAATTGATATAAACAAAATTGCCTTTTGTCTCACTCTTAATCACCTACAAATTGCTCAAAATTTTGCCAGCACTCTGAATCATCAAAAAGAAATTGATAGACATATGGAGTTGAACTTTCGAACATTTTTGAGTTGTGAACCGCCATAATTCCAATAAAATGAAGACGCTGTCGCGAAGGAAAGAAAATTTAACGGTTGTTAGTATTTGATAGTTGTAGTATTAACGACCTCGAAACTTTACAAGATATAAATTTCAACGTACCACATCGCACACTTCGTAATCCACCAATAAATGTGCCGTATCATGGAACCAGCATGGTCAATGCAGCTATCTCAGAACATGCTTTAGAGTAAACAACGATGTAAGTTGACTGCATGTTTTAATTTAAGATTTAATAGGCAGAACACGCATTTTTTTTATTTTTCCTGTTCGGTGTGCCACTGCGACCAATTATTAGATCTATTGGCGTTACTCATCCTTAGTGTTTAAGTGCATGTCGAATTACTCCAGTGCTATTGAAAAGCAATGCAGTATCGGTTTCGATACAGTTGTTGTTTTTTTCTCAAGACCACCATGACAAGGTCCCGCTATTTAGACCCTTCATAGAGAGCAATCCCATTGAAGGCGCGCCCTTATCAATGAAATCAATCCTTTCTTGAGAAAACAGAACAGTAATACGCCTATGCATCGGACCTAGCCACATCCTTGTCTTGCTTCTAGAATATCACCATGAAACTCTTAAACCCGATTTAGCTCTGTCTACAAGACATTTCAAGCAAGAGAATTTGTTAGTAATAAGAACTTCCGTGTGCCTCTCACTACCATTGTTCACCAGTTCAAGAAGAGTTAGTATGTATTTAAACCCTTACTCGATTTTTCCAGCAGCGTCTAGCCTAGGACCGGGTACCGAGGTTTTTAACTAATTGGTTGAAAGTTGTTTCCGCTGCATATAGTCTAGCCTCAAACAAGAGAAATTCGAGTCTTTCAACTGTCTGCAAGACAAGAACATTAATTATGTTTTATTTCTGAGACTGCTGTTGGTAGCGAGGACTAAATACGATGAATCCTTAATTACCACAACTTATTGCCCTAGCTAGAAAAATGGATTAGACTAGGGCTCTGTTTGGTAGATCTTACACCGCAACACACTACGCCAAAGTGATCTACGTGTTACGGGACAGAACACGCACAGTCTATACGATTATAAATGCAAATAACAATCTAAAATGACGTCAAACAAATTCGTGCCTCATCATACCGATCGATAGACACCCATATTGCATAAATTTATATGATTTTGGTTCAGCGGCAGTCTTCTTAAATTTTCGGTCCGCCATTTTGAATTTAAAAGCGTCAAACATTGATTTCCGTGCTTTACTCATCGTACCAATCAAGATACCGTTTTACAATAATATCGATTTTATCACCCCTGGTGAATTTGGGTGCTAAAAGTGATAACACAGGGTATGTGACAAAATTGGAAAAAATTTTCATTTTTTAATTCATTCCACAAATGAATTTCATGCCTTGGAAAGGCAAATGCATGAAGGTACCCATTATTTCTTGTCGAAATTGCTTACAGAATATTTCCCTGGAACGAGTCGTTTGTATAGCTACAGGCGGTGAAAGACATGAAAATCATTGTTGTTTTTGGTATATTTACGAAAATAAAAAGAATGACAATTTTTGGGTGACAAAATCGGTCGAAAACTGACAAAATCGGGACGTGATAAAATCGCGAAAACGCGATTAAACGGGGGTAGACAAAATTGGAGTGAAAAAACGAGTCAACACTGTACATGATTTTAGGTGATTTTGGTTGGCGAAGCGGCGCAAATTGAATTTTCGGTCTGCATTTTGTATTTCAAATGGCGTCAAACATCAATTTTCATGCTCTACTCATTGTACCCGATCGATAGACTCCCATATTGCATGATTTTATGTGATTTTGGTTGCCGAAGCGGCGGCCATCTTGATCTGTCCGCCATTTTGAATTTCAAAATGGCGTCAACATCGATTTTCGTGTTTTATAATCGAGCCCAATCGATAAACACCCATATTGCATGATTTTATGTGATTTTGTTTGCCGGGGCGGCCATCTTGAATTTTCAGTCCGCCGTTTTGAATTTCAAAATGGCGTCAAACATCGATTTTCATGCTCTACTCATCATACCTGATCGATAGAGACCATATTGATGATTTTATGTGCTTTGTGTTTGCCAAGCGGCGGCATCTTGATTTTCGTTCCGCCATTTGAATTTTAAAATGGCGTCAAAGATCAATTTCCATGCTCTACTCATCGTACCCGATCTATAGACACCATATTGCATGATTTTATGTGATTTTGATTGCCAAAGCGGTGGCCATTTTGAATTTTCGGTCAGTTTTGAAATTCAAAATGGCGGCAAACATCAATTTTCATGCTCTACTCATCGTACCCGATCGATAGACACCATATTGCATGATTTTATGTGATTTTGGTTGAAGCGGCGGCCATCTTGAATTTTCGGTCCGCCATTTTGAATTTCAAAATGGCGTCAAACATCGATTTTCGTGTTTTACTAATCGGGCCCAATCGATAGACACCCATTGCTGATTTCTGTGATTTTGGTTGCCGAAGCGGTGCCATCTTGATTTTCGGTCCGCCATTTTGAATTTCAAAATGGCGTCACATCGATTTTCGTGTTTTACTAATCGAGCCCAATCGATAAACACCCATATTGCATGATTTATGATTTTGTTTGCCGAAGCGGCGGCCATCTTGATTTTCGGTCCGCCATTTTGAATTTCAAAATGGCGTCAAACATCGATTTTCATGCTCTACTCATCGTACCCGATCGATAGACACCCATATTGATGATTTATGTGATTTTGGTTGCCGAAGCGGCAGCCATCTTGAATTTTCGGTCCGCCATTTGAATTTCAAAATGGCGTCAAACATCGATTTTCGTGTTCTACTTATCGAGCCCAATCGATAGACACCCATATTGCATGATTTTATGTGATTTTGGTTGCCGAAGCGGTGACCATTTTGAATTTTCGGTCCACCGTTTTGAAATTCAAAATGGCGGCAAACATCAATTTTCATGCTCTACTCATCGTACCGATCGATAGACACCCATATTGCATGATTTTATGTGATTTTGTTTGCCGAAGCGGCGGCCATCTTGAATTTTCGGTCCGCCATTTTGAATTTCAAAATGGCGTCAAACATCAATTTTCATGCTCTACTATCATCGATCGATAGACACCCATATTGCATGATTTCCTGTGATTTTAGTTGCCGAAGCGGTTCCATCTTGAATTTTCGGTCCGCCATTTTGAATTTTAAAATGGCGTCAAACATCGATTTTCATGTTCTACTCATCGAGCCCAATCGATGACACCCATATTTGCTGGTATTATATGAATTTTGTTGCTCAAGCGGCGGCCATCTTCATTTTGGTCCGCCATTTGAAATTAAAATGGCGTCAAACATCGATTTTCTATGTTCTACTCATCGAGCCCAATCGATAGACACACCATATTGTGATTTTATGTGATTTTGTTTGCCGAATCGGCGGCATCTTGAATTTTCGTTCCGCCATTTTGAATTTCAAATTCGTCAAACATCAATTTCATGTCTACTCATCGTCGCCGATCGATAGACACCATATTGATGATTTTATGTGATTTTGGTTGCTGCTGGCGGCCATCTTGATTGGTCCGCCATTTTGAAATTCAAAATGGCGTCAAACATCGTTTTCATGTTCTACTCATCGTACCCGATCGATAGACACATATTGATGATTTTATGATTTTTATTTGCCGAAGCGGTGGCCATCTTGATTTTCAGTCTGCCATTTTGAATTTCAAATGGCGTCAAACATCGATTTTCATGCACCACTTATCGTATCCGATCGATAGACACCCATATTGCATGATTTTTTAATTTTCTTGAATTTTCGGTCCGCCATTTTGAAATTCAAATGGCGTCAAACATCGATTTCATGCTCTCTTATCGCACCCGATCGATAGACACCCATATTGCATGATTTTATGTGAGTTTGTTGCCGAAGCGGCTGCCATCTTGAATTTTCGGTCCGTTATTTTGAATTTGAAAATGGCGACAAACATCAATTTTCATGCTCTACTCATCGTACCCGATCGATAGACACATATTGCATGATTTATGTATTTTGTTTGCCGAATCGGCGGCCATATTGAATTTTGGTCGGCATTTTGAATTTCAAAATGGCGTCAAACATCGATTTTCATGCTCTACTCATCGTACCGATCGATAGACACCCATATTGCATGATTTTATGTGATTTTGGTTGCGAAGCGGCGCATCTTGAATTTTCGGTCCGCATTTTGAATTTCAAAATGGCGACAAACATCAATTTTCATGCTCTACTCATCGGACCCGATCGATAGACACCCATATTAGCGATTTTATGTAATTTTGTTTGCCAAATCGGCGGCCATCTTGAATTTTCGTTCCGCCATTTTGAATTTCAAAATGGCGTCAAACTATCGATTTTCATGCTCTACTCATCGTACCCGATCGATAGACACCATATTGCATGAGGAGTTTGTGCCGGCCGCCATCTTGAATTTTCGGTCCGCCATTTTGAATTTCAAAAGACGACAAACATCAATTTTCATGCTCTACTTATCGTACCCGATCGATAGAAACCCATATTGCATGATTTATGTGATTTTGTTTGCCGAATCGGCGGCCATATTGAATTTTCGTCCGCCATTTTGAATTTCGAAATGGCGTCAAACATCGATTTTCATGCTCTACTCATCGTACCCGATCGATAGACACCCATATTGATGATTTTATGTGATTTTGGTTGCCGAAGCGGCTGATCTTGAATTTTCCGCCATTTTGAATTTCAAAATGGCGACAAACATCAATTTTCATGCTCACTACTCATTCCGATCGATAGACACCATATTGCATGATTTTATGTAATTTTGTTTGCCAAATCGGCGGCCATCTTGAATTTTCGTTCCGCCATTTTGAATTTCAAAATGGCGTCAAACATCGATTTTCATGCTCTACTCATCGTACCGATCGATAGACACCCATATTGCATGATTTTATGTTTGTTGCCGAAGCGGCTGCCATCTTGATCGTGGCCCCATTTTGAATTTCAAAATGGCGACAAACATCATTTTCATGCTCTACTCATCGTACCCGATCGATATACACCCATATTGCATGATTTTATGTGATTTTGTTTGCGAATCGGCGGCCATATTGAATTTTCGGTCCGCATTTTGAATTTCAAAATGGCGTCAAACATCGATTTTCATGCTCTACTCATCGTACCCGATCGATAGACACCCATATTGCATGATTTTATGTGATTTTGGTTGCCAAGCGGCTGCCATCTTGAATTTTCGGTCCGCCATTTTGATTTCAAAATGGCGACAAACATCAATTTCATGCTCACTCATCGTACCCGATCGATAGACACCCATATTGCATGATTTTATGTGATTTTGTTTGCCGAATCGGCGCCATATTGATTTTCGGTCCGCCATTTTGAATTTCAAAATGGCGTCAAACATCGATTTTCATGCTCACTCATCGTACCCGATCGAGATACACCCATATTCGATTTTATGTGATTTTGGTTGCCGAAGCGGCGGCCATCTTGAATTTTGGTCCGCCATTTTGAATTTCAAAATGGCGACAAACATCAATTTTCATGCTCTACTCATCGTACCCGATCGATAGACACCCATATTGCATGATTTTATGTAATTTGTTTGCCAAATCGGGCCATCTTGAATTTTCGTTCCGCCATTTTGAATTTCAAAATGGCGTCAAACATCGATTTTCATGCTCTACTCACGTACCGATCGATAGACACCCATATTGCATGATTTTATGTGAGTTTGGTTGCCGAAGCGGCGGCCATCTTGAATTTCGGTCCGCCATTTTGAATTTCAAAATGGCGACAAACATCAATTTTATCTCATCATCCGATCGATAGACACCCTACGATTTTATGTGATTTTGTTTGCCGAATCGGCGGCCATATTGAATTTTGGTCGCCATTTTGAATTTCAAAATGGCGTCAAACATCGATTTTTTATCTCTACTCATCGTACCGATCGATAGACACCCATATTGCATTTACTTTGAATTTCGAGAAAGATAGAATAATAGTCGTAATCACATAAAACTCTGGAAACTTGCTTCTTGATAATATGAACATGACACAACCGCAACACAACAGGTTCGGTGTTGAGTTCACAACTTCTACTTGCGAAACTCGTGCACCGTGCAGCAAAACCAAACCTGAACGGAGCTCCGTGTACAACACACGGTTCAGATTTCTGAACCGAACCGAAACCGAAGAGCAGTACTGAACACTGTGCAGCAGCCGAGAACACGTGTTGAGTTTTGTTGAACCGTACCGGTGGAAACCGGTTTTTCCACCATCGGATGGGCCTAGGTCTTGTGACGGTAGCGGGTGAGACTTGGTGAAACAATTAGCGGCAGTCAACGGAGCCTGTAATGCTCCACTTTTATAGTGCTATATGGAATAAGATTTACTCCACTGTGCTCTTTAGTTCTTACTATTCTATATGCTTATGAGTGATGGTCGGAATGTAGGAACGACTATAATTTGCTTTTAGATGACCCATCTTTTCCTCTCTTTGGATGAAGAAATGGAGTAAACTATAAAAACGTAACTCAATCTTAGGCTGGTTTCGAAGCCGACGACATGAATCTTCAAGCTCCAGAGCGCTGATTAGTTAGAAAAGCGGATACGAATTTGGATCTGCTGAACCCTCTGATTGATTAGAACTGTAAAGGTGAGATTCAGAAATGCCAAAACGCAATGAAATCAGATCTCTGTACAAAACGAATTGGAACTATAAGAAGAAGCAAAAATATGTTTGAACTTCAGTACCGATGCATGGCCAAAATCAGTATAATATCTCACTTATTGTTGAGCCGAAACTGATTCAGAAGCGCGCCTTTGAGAGTACCTTAATACCTTAATCTAAAGAGGCCTTACATTAAGCTTGGGAAAATATCTGAATAAAAAAGACTACTTCATTTCTTCTCAATAGAGAAATGGAGCAGAAAGACATGCACTAAACAAATGACACGGGTATACTACAAAAGTTCAATGAAACAAACAAGTGGTTCACACAGAAAAAAAAAACATTTCGCTCCGGCCATTTGGGGCCACACAATGTTGAGCAGCATTCTCTGGGAAAATAAATGCTAGAGTGCTTTTCACCGTCGTCTCACTGCACATTTCGACTGTTGACACTCTCAGGAGTGAACCAATGCGTCTTTTCACAACGAGATGTGATTGTCCACTGAAAGGGATTGTTCGGAAACTATCATCAACGCATTTCTTTCACTGAAACTGTATTTTTGTTTCTATTGTTTATACTCGCCATTACATTTTTTTTTAGTTTTGTAACGTATCTTATTCACATTCACTTCTCGTATGCTAGCTAGTTTTTATTTACTACTAGTTCACAGTTGCTTTTATTTCTTCTTTCTCCGTTAACCCAGTGAGAATCGAGATATTTAGAATCTAGCCTTCAAACAACCAAACTATATTTCATCATTGATTTATGGGTAAAACGAATGTAAGGTTGCTAAAAAGCCAAATAAAAACGAGTGCATACTGCTGTTCGACATGAATTGAACCCTAGCGAAAAGCATACTCTCGTACATATTCGGCAAAGTCCAATTTGGACAGATTTTTCTTCTAGAGCAAATACAAACGTGAGTTACAAATTGGTATGTGTATGTTTGTAATTATTCTAATTTATAGCAATTCGATTGTGGTCTCTAATTCTAAAACCAAAGTGGTGGTCACCCAGAAACAATCAATAGAACAACAGTCGACGTATCACCAATCTTTTTCTTTTGGTTGCAATAATATATGCCTTTCATTTCCTTCCTATCGTACGAATAAATGTGCTCTAGTTTGACAAAAAAAAAATGTCCAGTTTTAGATAGCAATGCAAACGGAATATCTTCAACTAGTTTTTAGAACACTGACAAACAATGAGAATAGTACTACCAAATTCGGAGCTCTAAAAATCCCCAAACAATAGAGGGGTAGCTTTGCGTTCATTTGTAAGGTAAGGTTTTGTTAATGCAATTGCAGAGATGGTAATGTCATTTAAAACAAAACAAATCGACCCTTCACAGCGACCTACACGCAAGACCATATGGAATCGCAAACAAAAAAAAACTCCTTTTACTCATCTGTTCCCGCTCGTTCGCTCAGTCGACAGTAATGGTTGTTACAAGTTATGGTAGAATCAGTAGTTGGCGTTTGGATTGGGGAGTTTACTTATTTCGCTTTCCCTTCACCACGACCGGACGGTTCTTAATGAGACCTTTCCTCCGCTTGGAGGTTTTACGCGACACGAAGTCACCGGCCGGGACAACCCGTTCGTCCGCCTTCAAGGCGGGCCGGTTGAATTCGTGCGGTTTCTTCACTCGGTAGATACGCACCAGCCAGTGCTCACTGGTGTACGCTTCCTCCAGATAGGTTAGCTCGAAATCTTTGTTCCCGATGACGGCATTTCGGGTGCGGTCGTACCCTGCTGGACCTCTGTAATTGAACGAAATGAGTTTCAGTTGTGTTCTACGAAATCCTGCGATATATGCACTTACCTATAGTCCAGTTTCAGTTCTCCGAATTTGTAGTAACTCAGCTTATACATCAAACAGTTCAACAGGGCCGGAGCTCCTTCGGCGTCAATTCGAAACTCTCCCCGATCGGTGAAGTAATCGCTCTCTCTAATGTCTTTCGGATGTTCGCCTTCCGCAATCCTCACCATCCACAGGAACTTGTTAATGTCGTCGCCACTGTAGCCGATCACACCTCCGAAGATTACCAGCACGTAGTCCACATCCAGCGAGGTCATAATTTCGTAGGCTTTGTCCTCCGGGGATGACATGGCCTTACCCACCAAGGCGATGTGACTGTTGTTCCACGTATTATTGTCCACTAACGTTGTTCTATTGGCCATCCCCGCTATCTGATACCCGTAATCCCACCAGGACATAACACGAGCGTCCGGAGCAGTGTTTTGCCAGAGCCAGTAGTAAGCCTCACGGAAGTCATCAAGGATGTTGCGGGTTCTAGAAAAGGGCAGGGTTTATGTTGCATAATGTTAACTGGGTTCGGGTTCAAAACTGACAATGGAGACACTTACCCATCATTGCTATTGTAGAAAGCAAGCACAATCGAGGGACTGCTGTAGGCATTAGATGTGACCCAGGTACAGTGCACGGCAAACATCATCAGAAGCATCAAAATCGCCACAATTACAATGCTTTTCACATTCGATCCCATTCCTGTATTCTGCTCGCCGTGGGCTCCATGGGCCGAGCTGTCATGCTTCGGTCGGTGCTTCAATTTTCCAGCCTGTAATTTTATGTATTTCCATTTAAAACCTTCCAAATAATTCCTACAACTCCATTTTACCTTGTCGTAGAGTTGCTTTTTTTCGCCGGCCCCCTCTTCCTGCTCCGAATCATTCGCGTCTTTGTTGTTCGGAGTTACATCTTCCTTCAAGTACACTTCCAACAGTCCGGAGAATGCCACGCCAGCCAGAATACAAACCACCGGGGTCAGAGTCAGCATCAACCGCACCATTACTCCGGCGAAATAGACGGCACTGATCGCATACAGCACCACAAACACACGTTCGTCGTTGATCTTCTTGATGCAGTACCACAGTCCAACCGGGAAGGTGCAAACCAGAATGTGCAAATCGAAAAAGAACGAAAACCACGTCGTCGGCTGGTGTTCCGATACGGAAGCGATGATTGGGATGTGAATTTTGGCATACCCGGTGTCCCAAAGGGAGTAGAAACGTCCACTCCAGGGAGCAATCACTCCCAGCATTGTCAGCAATACGACACCAGCAAACACAAGGCCAGCCGCGGCCAAACCTCCAATGATAAACAGTTTCTTGAACTCCTGCTTGGAGAGGACCGTCTGGAGATGCTTCAGAGCGGCGACAGCGAAGAGCAACAAGAACACACCAGATGCAGCCATGTGTTCACTCGTTCGAATCGGTTGGAATCCAACGAACGGAATCTGCATCGACAGGATCAAACCCAGAATGTAGAACGTAGTGTACGAGGTGAACAGCCGTGGTGAGTAGCGTCCCATGATGAGCAGAACAAACACGTGCAGAGGAATCAGATTGATGATGAACACGTAGCCTCCCCAGGCGGAAACCATGTAGAAGTAGGACAACGCAGCGCATGCGGCCCAGTAGACGCTTCCTGTTTTGACAGACTTTACCCAGAGGTAGTAAGTAAACTGGAGAGCAAAGATAGCAATGCCCTCGTTATCATAAGATCCGGCCACGGAACGGCTAATGTATCCGGGTACGATGGCAATGAAACTAGCCGCAAACAGCCCAGCCCCAGCCGACCAGAGCTCCTTGGTCAACAGGTAGGTCGAGATGGCCGTCAGTCCGCTGAAGATGGGTGCCAAGAACACACAAATGTCCCGAATGTGCACCGGAATGTTCAACGTATGCAACAGCCAATGGATCCCGCCGGAAGTGATCATCAGTCCGGGATAGACAGTTCCGCCAACGATACGACCCAGCGGATACCAGGCCGATTCATCGAACCAGTTCAGGAACTTGTAGAATCCATTCTCGACCATATGCGCGGTGGCACGGTAGTTGAACCTGCAAGAGCAATAAAAATAAACTGTTAGAGCATGGCGTTAACTAGCGGTGATTCGGATTCATCGAGACCGAGAGCAGGGCTGGTGGCGATGAATGTCGTTCAAAATAGTGACTTTTGTATGCAGTTGGGTATAGAACTACAAGCTGCATTAGCATTGTTACGGTATAATTCGTAAATAGCAAACTAGTGTTTTATTATTGAAATCCTTATCTAAAATGGTATCAGAAATCAAGAAAAGGCAAAAACAAGCATGAGGCCAGTGAAACTCTCATTAGTACCACGGAGTTGGATATTGAGGATGGTATTCGTTGGATCAGCCAGAAGCTAGTAATGTGACCATGGTACCTCACATTAAGTAACACACCCAGCGACACGGGACCGGGTAGTAAGTCACAAGTGGTGTCACAAAATTATGTTGAGAACTACAACAACATTACCGTTGTTCGATATGAGCTGGAAGTTTTCTGTATAACAGCCAAAGAATTTTAAAAAATCATCTAATTGATTCCTAGACGGTGAACTATTTTTACTCTCAAAGCTGATAAATCTTTGGTAGGACCATTTATTTGAAAAATATAAAGTAATTAAAATAATGAAGAAATTTAAAAATACAATTAAACCCGTTATCCAACTATGGTTTAATAACAAATTTAAATGACGATTTTGAGGCTAGCATTCTAAGAAAAAAATTTAAAGTCCAATAAAACCATGGTCTCTTATTAGAAATGGGTGTCCTACGAAAGGCGGAAAGCACACAAGGCGGAATACGAAAGGCAGAATGAACGAAAAGCGGAATGATACAAAAGGCGGAATCTCAAAAAGCAGAATAAATTGCATTAAACTGTTTTAACTTATGCGGACATTTTGAACCAACAGATCAAATGGCGTGATTCTCCTTTTGCTATATAAAGATATACTTTGGCCGTTGATCGGCCAGATGCATGTTTTCTTATTGTTTAGCGGGGAGACCTTCCGTACCTCAGGGATAAGGCATATGACTTTGTACGAAGCATACCATGCTGAAGGTGACTGAAATCGAATCTCTATATGGTCTGTTTTTGGGTTTCAAATTTTCTCCCCTATCCGACCGAAGCATGGCAATCGTACACTTAATAACTCTGGATGTGCTAGATACTAAGCTAAGAGGCTGTTAGTGTTTCAGTTGTGAGATGAGATTTCAATAGATAGAAAGGGGCTACCCCGTTTTGCATAAACTCTTTTGATATTAAGCCGTTTGGCATATTGGTCATTTAGCATAATAGTCGTTTTGCATCATGGTCGTTTGGCATAACGCAATGAAAATAATCTGATTTTCAATAATCATATTCTTTACGCAACTTAAAGCTGGACTTCAACTTAGACTTCTTGGTATTTACAAAGAAAAAGGCAAGATGCATGCTTTCAAAGAAGGCATCATCAACTCTTTTGCATTATCCAAAGCAATCGCGTATATTTTAAGAAGAAATAATCTCCTACCTTTTTGCATTGCACCGAACAAATGCGTGCTAGTTTCATGGGAAAAAGAAAAGAACCTAAATCGTTGATAAGAATATCAATTATTAAAGTGTGGCCATCTAAATTGAAAGAACAGCTGATGTGCAGATGAAGGGAAAAATCACATTGTAATTATAATTTATATAAATGCCAATAATAACTATTCTGAAAGAATTTTTTTTTTTTTTCGAGAGTTGACCAGTTGTAGTCTTAATAGACTGGTATCTCGGCTGGGCTCTCCATGTGATACACAATACTAGCAGACGACTCAAGCTATGTTGCTCACTAGGTCACTGCGGCCTGGGTTTGTATTGTGATCATACCGATACATTATTCTTTCTATCTACAGTCTGTCAATTATAAACCGAACAAATAATGGAAGCTCAACATGTACATAGATGTTTTCTGAATAAGTAGTTAACATGTAAATTTAATTATTAGTTACTTGGAGCCGACATTCAATACCTAATAGTAGTCTATGTTGACAACGGGTGGTACTGTTGCCATTTCCAAGTAACAATTTCGAATAAAGATGTAATGATATCATTCTGGTAGGGTAGTTTCAAAACAGATTAATTTAAGTACTATTGTAATAAATGGACACATTGAGGAGCTTCCCTTATTTTAACACGGTTGAGTATCGGATGTTTGTCAATACGTCGTCGAGTTAATTGTATCCTATCAGTCACAGTAATGTCATATGTTAAAGTTTCAGTAGTCTAATAGTGATCATTATACAAAATTTCTGTCCATTTTTTCCGTAATTGCTTTTTTTTTGGTCAAGTTCTATTCCCTTTTCTAATATTCAATTTATGTATGAATAAATATTATTAAAATAATGAGGTCTAAAATTCAGTTATTCAGATTCAGGGTATACAATATTCAATATAATAGTGGATGAACGCATCATATGGTCTATCCTCATTTCCGTAAGTGGTCAAGTTATTAGTCTTGTAGCAATAATAGTGGTACTAGTTATTCTCTATCTTGTGAGTGCAATGGTCTCAATTAACTATTCTAAACAGAACTCTGTCTCTTGTCTTTCTGTCCACCGATGGTCATGTATTTATTTTCGGTTTTATTATTTATTTGATATCATTAAATTTCAGTCATTTATTTTACTATCGGTCATTTATTTTATTATAAGGTAAAAGGTCAGCGAATTTGTCTTAATACGAGAAACACTAAGTCATGTCCCCTATATATCCGCTAATTTTTCTAACTAACCTAATAGAAGGAAGAGAGAAACAGTTTTTTGCGTTGATCCATGCAGCTAGAGAGACTAAAATAAAAAGATTATCGAGAAGATATAATAGATACATTCACTATCTCCAATGCCAAATTAGTAAATCTACAAATTCTACTTTTCACTACTAAAATTCTACTTCAGCTATTATACGGGTACAAAATGAATTATTGTTAGCTACTACTACAAGTATAAATAGATGTATGCTATTTGGATAAGCGTTTGTTTCAGGGTCTTGTTAGTATTAGAGTTATGTTAGTTAGACCCCTACTGAGCCCTGCCGGCACCTCCAAATTTACCAATAGGCAGTTGTTGTTAGATCGTGCGACACTAACCATTAGTTAACTTGGAGGCATGGTACCTCAAGTGTTTGGTATAACTGTTGACCTTATTTAAGTAAGATGTGATAAAAGTTTCTCTACGGAGCTTATTTTCAAACCATTACCATTAAAATAACGATATTCTTGTGAAGGAGATATAAAAATGGAAAAATATCTTAATTTTTTAATTTAGTGTTGAATTTAACCTTTGTTTGAAAAAAGCACTCTATTAAACAACAAAAATAAAAATAAAATAAAAATCTTTTTAAGACACTTGAAATATCAACGTCAAGCCCCTTATCCATGGACAGGGAACTATTCTGAAAGAATTGTAATTTTTCTGAGAATATATTATTTTTAATCAATTATACCAAACGATCATTATGCCAAACAGCTATTATGCCAAATAACGTGCCCCGATAGAAAGTAGACAAATATACGGAGGGCCGTGCTTTTAAAGAAGGAAGGGTATTATCCTCCTGCAACTTAGACCGGGCAGATGCGAGCCTTCAAAAATAAAATAAGTCCTCCTTTCCCTCAAGCAGGCGCCTGTGTGAAATTAAGAAATGACAGAATTCTGCCTTTTGAAATTCCGCCTTTCGTATTTCCGCCTTTTGAAAAATGATATATTCCGCCTTTTGTTACAAGTATAAAAAAGTCTGCCTTTCGAGATTCTGCCTTTTATGATTCCGCCTTCCGTGTTTCCGCCTTTTGTTAGAGTCCCGTTAATCTTTATTCTTTGAATATTACTTACTAATATTTTCGAAAAGATGTACTTTATTTACTTCGACTATATAAATTTGTCATCGGATAATATTTTTTTATTTATTTTATCATCAGACTAAGGCCGGAGTGGCCTGTGCTGCACATAAAAGACTTCTCCATTCAGCTCGGTCCATGGCTGCACTTCGCCAACCACGCAGTCTGCGGAGGGTCCGCAAGTCGTCCTCCACCTGATCGATCCACCTTGCCCGCTGTGCACCTCGCCTTCTTGTTCTCGTCGGATCGTTGTCGAGAACCATTTTCACCGGATTACTGTCCGACATTCTGGCTACGTGCCCGGCCCACCGCAGTCTTCCGATTTTCGCGGTGTGAACGATGGATGGTTCTCCCAACAGCTGATGCAACTCGTGGTTCATTCGCCTCCTCCACGTACCGTCCGCCATCTGCACCCCACCATAGATGGTACGCAACACTTTCCTTTCGAAAACTCCCAGTGCGCGTTGGTCCTCCACGAGCATCGTCCAGGTCTCGTGTCCGTAGAGAACTACCGGTCTTATAAGCGTTTTGTAGATTGTCAGTTTGGTACGCCGGCGAACCCTATTCGATCGGAGCGTCTTGCGGAGTCCAAAGTACGTACGATTTCCAGCCACTATGCGTCTCCGAATTTCTCTGCTGGTATCGTTATCGGCGGTCACCAGTGAGCCCAAGTACACGAATTCTTCAACCACCTCGATTTCGTCACCACCGATAGAAACTCGTAATGGGTGGCTCACATTGACCTCTCTTGAGCCTCTTCCTATCATGTACTTCGTCTTCGACGTGTTGATGACTAGTCCAATCCGTTTAGCTTCGCTTTTCAGTCTGATGTAGGCTTCCTCCATCCACTCAAAGTTACGTGCCATGATATCAATGTCGTCGGCGAAACCAAATAACTGGACGGACTTCGTGAAAATCGTACCACTCGTGTCAATCCCTGCTCTTCGTATTACTCCCTCCAAAGCGATGTTGAATAGCAGACACGAAAGACCATCACCTTGCCGTAACCCTCACGAAGGGACTCGAGAATGACCCTGATACTCGAACTACGCACATCACCCGATCCATCGTCGCCTTGATCAACCGTATCAGTTTATCCGGAAATCCGTTTTCGTGCATTAGCTGCCATAGCTGGTCCCGATCGATTGTATCATATGCGGCTTTGAAGTCGATAAATAGATGATGTGTGGGCACGTTGTATTCGCGGCATTTCTGCAATGCCTGACGTATGGCGAACACCTGGTCTGTGGTAGAGCGTTCACCCATAAATCCCGCCTGGTACTGCCCCACGAACTCTCTTGCTATTGGTGTTAGTCGACGGCATAAAATTTGGGAGAGTACCTTGTAGGCGGCGTTCAGCAATGTGATTGCGCGGTAGTTGCTACAATCCAGCTTATCGCCCTTTTTGTAGATGGGACACACGACACCTTCCATCCACTCCTGCGGCAGAACCTCATCCTCCCAAACCTTGGTAATCACCCAATGCAGCGCTCTAGCCAGTGCTTCAACACCGTGCTAACAGCTCTCCTGGTAGTTGGTCAACTCCAGGGGCTTTGTTGTTTTTCAGCCGGCCGATCTCCTCCTGGATTTCCTGGATATTCGGAGCCGGAAGTCGCATGTCCTGCGCGCGTGCTCCTAGGTTCATTACCATACCGCCACCGTTGTCTGCCATATCGCCATTCAGGTGCTCTTCGTAGTGCTGCCACCACCTTTTGGATCACCTCACGCTCGTTCGTAAGAAGCTTCCCGTTTATGTCCTTACACATATCGGGCTGTGGCACGTGGCCCTTACGTGAACGGTTCAACTTCTCATAGAACTGTTGAACAGTTCACGTAAGGGCCACAGCCCGATATGTGTAAGGACATCGGATAATATTACAGTCCCCGAATAATGTTTTGTAATATCAAATGGAGCGGATCCAATATACCTCACCGATAGTGTGGAGGTCAGATAACAAAATCGTTCAAAAATGTCTCTTATAATTCAGTTTTCTTGTCCTCAGGTACATTAAATCTTTTCTACAAGCATTCTATGTAGATGGAACAGTGACCTATTCTCACCCCCATTTTACCAATCGTCACCCCCGGCGGCGGTAGCCTTTTACATCCCAAAAATGCGTATGCTTCTTATGGATCCGGCTATGGTTTGATCACTCAATCTTCGAAGCGTTATAACTTTTTTCTGGACGTTCCGGCAACGTACCTTTTTCGGCAAACTTTCTCTGCATCCTTCGGGTTATACTTTAACGCAATGTGCCACTTAGTTTATGATCTGAACCCTCTAGAAGTAAAAATGCAAAAATATACGTTCTCCCATACTAATTTTCTAACAAACTTCAAACGCCATGCGGAAAGCGAGGAAGCATCCAATCCACTATGGTCCAGGATACAGATTTACGCGGAAAGATGAATTTTACGCCAAAACTATATTTTTTAGAAAAAACTGACTGGGTGGCCCATCATATAAAAAAATTAAAGAATATTTTTTTTATTTCTTGGAATATTGACATGTTATGTTCTACAAAGTTGTAGCGTAGCTTATTCCAATCAATTTTGCTAAAAAAACTTTTTCTGTAGCTCTTAAGTTGGCTGATTTAGAGCAATTTTACCTAATTGGATTAGGGTGTACCTCAAAAAAACAGTATTTTTGATCTATTTTTTTTGTTTTAGATTTCTCGAAAAAGTCGTCTTCAGGTGACTTTTAGAGGTCGAAAAAATGCAACTTTTGATGGGTAAATATGCACAATATCTTTTTCCGATCAAAAGTTATAATCGTTTTTCTGTCAAAATTACATTTTTTTCATAAGTTGATATCTCCAGTTAGGGCAGACCAAAAAAAATATGTTTACACGGCATTTGAAAGATAAATTAATATTCTTTATTATGTCAAAAAAATGGGGATATGTTATTTTTTTATCTCAAGTTTTACCAATTTTACTAAAATCATGTTTTTTCAAATAAATTAATATAACTCAACAACGGAAAAAGATACAGACGATATTCTTATAGCAACACGCGTTTTGAAAAGCCTCAAAAGTCTTCAGAAGATGACATTCGTGAGAAATGAAAAATAAAAAATTTACAGCTCTAACACTTTTTATAAGTTTTATCATTATCATCGTATTGCAAGTGTAAGGAAGAAAGATGCAATTTCGGTCTGAAGTATAATTTTAAGAAACAAAATTTGTTCTACAAAGTTTTTCTGGATACTTGGGCCCTTATTATAGAGTTACCGAAAAATAGAGTGGGCCATTTTATAAAAATGTAAAATCTTCATTTTTTTTATTTTGCGGAATATTGACGTAAAATGTTCTACAAAGTTGTAGCGCAGCTTTTTCAACTTTGCTATATAAACTTTTTATGTAGCTCTTAAGCTCACTTGTTTAGAGTAATTTTACTTACCAGGATTAGGGTGTCCCTCAAAAAACAAGATTTAAGATCTGCTCTTTTCATTTTTTATTTTTCACGGTTGTCACCTTCTGAAGACTTTTGGGGCTTTTAAAAACGCGTGTTTTGCTATAAGAATATCGTCTGTATCTTCTTCCGTTGTCGAGTTATATCAATTTATTTGAAAAAACATGATTTTAGTAAAATTGGTGAAACTTGAGATAAAAAAATAACATATCCCCAATTTTTTGACATAATGAAGAATATTAATTTCTCTTTTAAATGCCGTGTAAACATATTTTTTTGGTCTGCTCTAACCGGAGATATCAACTTATGAAAAAAATGTAATTTTGACAGAAAAATGATTATAACTTTTGATCGGAAAAAGATATTGTGCATATTTACCCATCAAAAGTTGCATTTTTTTGAGCTCTAAAAGTCACCTGAAGACGACTTTTTCGAGAAATCTGAAACAAAAAAATTAGATCAAAAATACTGTTTTTTTGAGGTACACCCTAATCTAATTAGGTAAAATTGCTCTAAATCAGCCAACTTAAGAGCTACAGAAAAAGTTTTTTTGGCAAAATTGATTGGAATTAGCTGCGTTACAACTTTGTAAAACATAACATGTCAATATTCTGAGAAATAAAAAAAATATTTTCTATTTTTTTTATATGATGGGCCACCCTATTTTTTGGTAGAACCATAATGATGGCCTTACTATTTCGAACAATTTTGTAGAACAACAGTTTTTTCTAAAAAAATATAGTTTTGGCGTAAAATTCATCTTTCCGCGTAAATCTGTATCCTGGACCATAGTGCAATCGGACCCAAATTCTACACAGTTGTTAAGGGCCCAGAATGGCTTCGAAAAACCATTGATTGAAAAAAAATGACCATGACGCCCCACTCTATTGTATATGTAGTTAATAACTAGGTCGTGAGTGACAAATTGTTAGACAGAATTAAGTTTGATTTGAAAAAAAAATCCAGCAAGTTCTACACTATTTTGTAGGGAACAATGATTTTCCTACAACCTCTGTATGTAAAAATGTTTATTAACGATTGAAAATCATGTAAATAATTGATAGATATCAAATAATTTCGACTTACTTAATTCTTAAATAGGTCTAACCCCTAATTTGGAAAACTTTTAAAAATTGAAAAACAATATTCTGTACAAGAACCAACCAAAACCTGTATGATAACTGGGCATATGCGAAATTGTTAGATTCTTATACAAAAAAAATAGCTCACAAACAAATTGTAAGGTCTCATACAATATTAATAAAAGAATCTAGCATTTTTGCATACGCCGAGTTCTTCTACAGGGTTTGGTAGGATCTTATACAGAATTGTTAGATAATCTAACAATCACCGGTTGGGTGATACAGTATATAGTTTTTAAAATTTAAGGCTCGACGTAAGACACGAAGGAATTTTTTTGAAGCCCCTTCAAAATAAACCAAGGGGTTTCTTATACTTAATCAAGGAATTTTAGTAAACAATAATTTCTAAATGAGAGACTTGAACACATCAAATTTTGCATCGGTATTACATAAACTCACAATTAACCATAGCACAGATTCTTGCCGGAGGCCAAAGAATCATTGTTAAACCTTAATTGTTTGTTCAGGCTTCCAAACTTTTTTTAATAAACGTTAGTTCAAATTCAAAACATCAAAATATTTAAAATTTAACAGTTATTTTAAATTCAAAGTTTTTTATGCAATTTTAAATGTATCAAAACATCATCAGAATAGATTTTGTGAAATCTTCAAGTATTGATCGTTTGAGCAGTTCCTCGCTCACTATTGGTTTCTTCGAAACATCAGGGCCATGTAGCATAATCAGACTAATAACATTAGCTACAAGTTACAAGTCGAAAAATTACAAGTACTTGAAATTTGTGTTGCATAAACGTGATTCGCCAACTAATAATATTAGTCTTTTTCTTATTGGCATTACATCCCCACACTGGGACAGAGCCGCCTCGCAGCTTAGTGTTCTTTTTTAAGCACTTCCACAGTTATTAACTGCGAGGTTTCTAGGCCAAGTTACCATTTTTGCATTCGTATATCATGAGGCTAACACGGTGATACTTTTATGCCCAGGGAAGTCGAGACAATTTCCAATCCGAAAATTGCCTAGACCGGCACCGGGAATCGAACCCAGCCACCCTCAGCATGGTCTTGCTTTGTAGCCGCGCGTCTTACCGCACGGCTAAGGAGGGCCTCAATAATATTAGAACATACTTGTATTATTAGTAAGGTTGAAATGACAAGTCTGTCAGGTTCATTTACCTGTCAAAATTCATCCGACAGTTCACTGCCATTGCTGAGATAAATGATTTGTTTATGTTTTTCTGCAAGTTTGTGCATAGAATACTGCGATAGGAATACACGGAACACGAATTTATTATCCTTCTCTCTGTTAATCTATTGATTCCGCGGTTCAATCCGGTTTTGTGGTATTGCCATATTTTACAAAGAGAAAGTAATGCACACTGGAGTGGTTTGTTACGTGGTTTTTATAGGCGGATTTAGGGATTGACATGGGTGTTAATTTGGGCGATTGAACGTATCTTTCATGAAAAATCTAATCTCGCTAGACTCGTTTGACGCGGGTTTTAATTTACGTGTATTGCGGGACTTATGCGGGTTTGTATTTTGTTTTTAGTCCAATTATGAAATGTAGGCGATTTTATTAAAAAAAATATATTATAAATTATAAATAATTTATTAAAAATTTAAGTGGTTTTTCCTCTCTTTTCCATGATTGTTGTCAAAAATAGGGCAAGATGCATGGCCCCACCCGAGATTGTTCAGTACAACAACCCACATTTGAGTTGAATAAAGTCAACTTTAGGTAAACTAAAGTTACTAAACTCTGCTTTGGGTAATATGTTTTACGTGGATTGAGGTAAACTACATAGTGTTAGGAGCAGGTATCTGGCACCCCCAATTCTACCCACTACGTTTGACAATAGCCAACATCTTTGAGTTGCCCATTGAGGTCTCCAAGCAGATTTTACCAACACTATCACAGAGTGAATTTTTTTACTGCACACTGAATCAAAATGAAAATTATCATTTTCACCTGATGTCTGGTTCAAATTTGCGATATTTTTCTTAGTGTTTCCACGCATTGTTTGTTGTTTTCTACCAGCAAACAAGAAAAATATGACAGTTCTAACAGCAAACAAAGGAAAATTTTGTAAACACAGCACCAACACTGATGGGGATGGAGAGGGCTATTGTTCGGTTGAAATTGGGTTTCCCACTGACAATTCTATTTTGTAAACAAACTATTGTTCCGAACTTCCGCTTCGCAGACCCCTGGTTAGAAGAGTCATTTTACGCAAAATTGGGTTATTGAGCCAAAGTACGGTTTAAGCGAAAACAAACCTCTTTTGAGTAGTTAGCGCCCCACCATTTGATTGCTTGATGTCAGCACTATAAAGTATTTCTGCTTTCTCCAGAGTTATTTGAAAAATTTCATAATTCTCAGTTTTGTATTGGAACGAGAAATTTATTCTTAGTGCATAGTATTTCACTGTATGGTAATTTAAAGCACTTTGAATAATATTTTCTTTCTCTTTTGAGTCGTTAAAAACAGTAAAACGATGTATATTTACTTTGCACAGCTGAAATAATGAAATAAAAGCTACTTGTAAATTGATACTTGTAGATTAATTATGCAACGAAAAAATACAAGTTACAAGCTACTCTACTAATGTTATTAGTAAAATTTCGATTATGCTACAGGCCCCAGAGGAAGTTCATGTAAAATTAAAAAGATTCAATCTAAATAAGTTTTATTGATTATGGAGATTATAGCTTGGAAAACTATTGGGCAGAGCTAATAAAAGACGCGTGTGTTCTAGGTAAAGGACAAACTAGTAATGAATTAGTATAATATTAAACATGGGTAATGGGTTGCTACGAATGTAGATTTGCATCTGCTAACACTCCTCCTCAGCCCATGGGACGTTGTAAATCCATAGCTTCACGACTTAAATTCATCTTTGCAGCTGGTAATGGTTTGGTCAATCCGTTCCTTCATTTTTTCCTGTTTGACGCTCGGCCATGTTTTGGAAGTTTTTGAATTTTTTAAAATTTTACGAGTTTTATCGTCCGTAAATGAGCTCCTCCCAAAGATGTTTCTTCCATTGGCCCGCAAATGTCTGAGTGGACCAGTTTGAATACCTGCTTGGCCCGTGATCCAACGTGTTTGAAAGGCAATTGTGTTTTCTTTCCAACGGCACAAATTTTACAACTTCCATCGTTCGTGCCATCGTAGTTGACACCACTTGCAAGCCCATTCTTGAGTTTTGCCAATCCTCTAGGACTCAGATGTCCCATGCGTTGATGCCACAGCTTGGCAGTCGCTCGAGATGAACACGTCAGCACTTCAGAGTATTTTTGCACTAACTTAAACAACCCATTCGAACGGCATCCAGTAGCGATTCATTTTCCGCTGGGGTTTATAACTTCGCTACATTTTTCATCAAATTTTTGTTCGCCGCGTAGATACTGCCTTCCGTTTCACACATGTTTTCTAACAGATTTCCGTTGTTGGTAAGATGTTTGGCAGATCCCGATGCAAGATACCAATTGATGTCCATGGCAGCTTCACGAACAGACAGAACAGTGCCAAAAAGCATCTCCTTTATTTTCTTGTTGATTTCGCTTCGGTGGTAATTTAGCTTGACAATTTTTCGCTATGGTACCATATTTTTCACAACGTCGACATCTCGGTCCTTTACCCTTTACGTTGGTACTCGCGTTGCTTTGGTAACCGTGTAAATATTTCTTTGCCGAAATAAACGGCGCTCACAAATCCGTCTCCTGGGGCAACTTGGTTTTGATGATGTCACCTGTTATGTGTATTCCAGTCCCATCACCATGGGTCGATATTCCTGCGGTACCCCTGTCAACAGCATGCTGTTGCTGTATGCTGCAGCATACCAATCCATCGGTCGTCAAGAGGAAAGCCGATTCCAATCAGCTGGGGAGCAGTCGAAATCATCCGATTTACATACGCCTCCATTTATCCAGAGTTTTGCAAATTCGTCGTGATGAGCTTGTACATATAGTAATGCCCACTGGCGGGTCAAACCAGTGTCTTCGAAGGTGTTCCTCAGCTTCGTCTAGACTTCCGCCGCCATTTTGACTTCTTCAACGTGAATGTAGTTCACCGGATCGATCAACAGTATTATTTTACCTCGCAGCAGCTTTTTTTTACAGCTGGGATTGTTCCGTCTGGATTGAGTGTCGGCTCCACCGCTTCCTAGGGATCTTCCACTTCCAGATAGGTCTTGACTGCAAACTTCTACGTTCTCCAGTTCTCGCGACAAACCAGCCGCTTAATGGCTCTGTGTGTTGAAACTCTGCGGCTGCGCTTCTTCTCGCACGCCATCACAGGATCCACCACTTTTACGGACCCTACGTATTTTTCACTCCATGGAGATTGCAATCTAACTTTTTCACTTCCGCATCCGCTAGGTACGTTTCTCTGGGCCCATAACCTATTGGGCAGAGCTAATAAAAGACCCGTGTATTCTGAGTAACGGACAAACTAGTAATGAATTAGTATACCTATTGTAATTACAAATATTAAACATATGTCATAAGTTGCTACGAATGTAGATTTGCATCTGCTATCAAAAACTAACTAACAATACCGTTCGAAAATCAAAAGGTTTGCAGTTGGCCTTTCGAATATGTATAACCCTCTCTTTCCCACGCCTTTTTTCAAAGATTTCATTTGGAAGGAATCACCTATGGAAAAAATGCTAGAACAAAAGTTATTCGGTATGGCTCAAATTAGTGCAAAACAAAAAAAAAGTTTTTGATTGTAAATCAATAGTTACTAGATTGTTTTCAATAGTTTCACTATTTTCACTCAAAATTGATTATATTTGCAATCTAGTTAAACCATAGGGCCCATGCCCACGTAGCGTTTTTTCACGCTGCGTGCACGCCGCGTTCACGCAAGGTACCCAGCATGAAATGGAGTAATGCACACGTAAACGTGTGCACGACTACATTTGATGCCGGGTTGTTGTTAATAAAGTTGTGCCAAATACTGATTTTCGTTGTTGATATAATTCGATGTTTACCCTGAGACAAATCCTTGATAAATTCCGGGAGTACAACTTGCAGACACATCATCTGTTTATTGATTTCAAGGCGGCGTACGATTCAGTGAAACGGAATGAATTATGGCAAATTATGTTTGAACATGGTTTTCCGGCGAAACTGATACGGTTGATTCGTATAACGTTGGACGGATTGAAATCAAGTGTAATGGTTGCGGATGAAATATCGACGTCATTTGTTACCTTAGATGGATTAAAGCAGGGTGATGCACTCTCGAACCTACTGTTCAATATAGCGCTCCAGGGAGCGATTAGGAGAGCTGGTGTGCAAAGAAGCGGTACCATTATCACAAAATCGCATATGCTCCTGGGATTTGCGGACGATATCGATATTATCGGAATTGATCGCCGTGCCGTGGAAGAGGCTTTTGCGCCTTTTAAGAGGGAGACAGCGAGGATTGGACTCACGATCAATACCAGCAAAACGAAGTACATGGTCGCTGGCAATCAACGTGGGTTCATTAGTGGTGGTGGTAGCGAAATAGTGCTGGATGGTGAAAAATTTGAAGTGGTAGAAGAATTTGTGTATCTTGGAACATTAGTGACGTGCGATAATGATGTTACCCGCGAGGTGAAAAGGCGTATTGCAGCTGCAAATAGGGCTTATTACGGAAATCGTAACCAGCTTAAGTCCCGTAGTCTGCAAACGAAAACAAAATTCGCGCTGTATACTACTCTGATTCTTCCGGTGGCTTTATACGGCCATGAGACATGGACGTTAAAGGAGGCTGATCGGAGAGCTC
The DNA here is from genome assembly GCF_024139115.2 of Armigeres subalbatus. Lineage (NCBI taxonomy): Eukaryota > Metazoa > Arthropoda > Insecta > Diptera > Culicidae > Armigeres > Armigeres subalbatus. Next base: position 6,354,299 of record NC_085139.1, on the reverse strand, counting down.
TCGGAGTGTTTGAGCGTAAGGTGCTGCGGACAATACTCGGCGGTAAACAGGAGAACGGTACTTGGCGGCACCGCATGAATCACGAATTGTACCAGGTGTAAAAAGGGCTGGATATTATTAAGCTTATACAACACGGCAGACCACGGTGGGCTGGTCACGTTGTTCGTATGCCGGAAGAACGACAAGCGAAGATAATATTTAGTAGAGAACCCGGAAGAGGCCGCAGGCTTCGTGGAAGGCCGCGTACACGATGGCTTTTTGCAGTTGAAGAGGACCTGAGGGCGCTCAATGTTCAGGGCGACTGGAAGCGATTGGCCCAGGATCGAGTCCAGTGGAGAAGGATACTCCATTCGGCGTAGGTTCATCGAAGAGCTGTAGCCCATCAACTCAACAACTGATAATTCGATGAATGTTGAAAAGTGCAAAATTTGATGGAGCTCTACAGCTACCATGGGGAGGAAAGAGTTAAGTTCTTGATCGCATTTTGCTTACCTCACAGTATAAAAAAGATACTTTTAAAGTGACCTACCCGAAAAAAGTGACCAAGTCACTAAAAAGTGACCCGCTACCAGGCCTGTAATTTGGCCGAAAATAATAGTAGGTACAAATAATCTTTATTTTAAGCTTTTTTACAATAGGCAATGCTTTAGTGAGCATTTTCCGAAAAATAGTGACTTTAGTGACTTTTGGGTGCAAATAGTGACTTTTCAAGTGACTAGACTCAAAATAGTGACCAAGTCTCTTAAAAGCGACTCGCTACCACGCCTGTGTTATACGTCTTCGACCGTGTCGAAAAAAAACACGATTGCCGCACGTTTCCAATTTCCATGCTCTGTATACACACCAGGAATTCCTCCGAAAGCTCCTCCAGGGATTCTTCCGGAAGTTCCTCCATGAATTTCTTCGGAAGTTTCTCCAAGAATGTTGCCAAAAAAATCTACAAGAATGCCTCGGAAAGTATAATCTGAAATTTCTCTGGTATTTCCTCAAGGTTTTCTTTTGGAAATTTCCGCAGCAATACCTCAAGAAGTACCTCCAAGCATTCATCCAGAAGTTCCCTAAGAATTCCTACAAAAGTTTCTTCAGGAAATCCACCGGAAATGTCTTCAGTATGTTGTGTTCAGTGTATATAGGTAAATATAAGACTATGTACAATAAATAGAATTTAATGTGTAAATCCAATAAACTGAAATTAGAATTGTAAGCTAACAGTCGTAACTCCTCGGGAGGTTTTGTAAACACAAAACGAAGAATAAATGTTCTCTTTCGATTCTGGACGTTGGACAGTAAACATCGTTTTTCTATTAGCTTATCCAAAACTTCTGCTCATCCTTTGCATCTGGGCCAGCTTTTGGTAAATTATATCACCGTTGAGTTTTCAGGTTGTTGAATCAGGTAAGGTAGAAGTAAGATCAAGGACAAAACACAAAACAGTAATTGTTCCGGGAGATAAAACAAAACGCACTGATTCTTGTTAGCAAATCGCCAAATATACGTTGCGATACAGCTTAAAGCTGAAATTTATTCTATGTTAAAAGTTGAACAAATATTATAAGAGTTAACTTACATTTATCAGTGTCGAAATCAAATGTTTGAACTAAAACTAATAATTGATTTTACTGGTGTAGAGAACAAACTTTTTTCCATCCGGCTCGATGCACGTTCTATTGAAAAATGGCTGCAGGTAGATTTTTCAAACTCAAACCACTTCCGCTTAGCATACGTACGATGATCTGACAGCTTTGTTGTATTGGGCGTTCATCGGCAAGCTGATCTATGCTGTCAGTTGCCGACATCGTCCCCCCCGTAACACTGGTCATCGCCACCAGTTTTACCCTCTTTAGCCACATCCAACACAGCCAATTTTGATACCGACCTTCTCAGTAACCCCTTCGCAGTTTGAACTAGTGCCTGCCTAACTCGACCATCTCCACTCACAATCACTTCTAGTACTCGTCCTCTCTCCCAGTGACCTCTAGTTGAGCCATCCAAAATAAATACTAAATCTCCCTCGGATATAGGCTTAACATCTGCAAACCATTTTTCTCGTCTTGTAAGAGTTGGCAAATACTCTCTCAACCAACGTGTCCAAAACACCTGCAGTTTCCGTTGTATTTCATTCCACGATCCTTTCAAAGCCCCAGCGAAATCATCCGGTTCCATTCCTGGTTGTCGACTCCCTGTAGAACTGCCCAATAAAAAATGGTTAGGAGTAAGCGATTCACTTTCTTCAGAGTCAATGGGAAGATATGTTAAAGGTCTGCTGTTCACGATCCACTCCGCTTCAACCACCATTGTTTGGAGTCCTTCATCATCCAACTTTGGATCGATATACGCAGATTGCATTGCCGTTTTTACCGCACGAACCATTCTCTCCCAGGCACCGCCCATATGTGGGGTACCTGGGGGAATGAATAGCCACTTCGTAGCTGTACCAGTGAAACTAGCCGCCAAATCACCATTGATGCGATCCCGTTGTTCTCTTAGTAATCTATCTGCTCCTTGGAAGTTAGTACCATTGTCTGAATATATTTCAGACGGTACTCCACGACGACATATAAATCGTCGTACGCACTTGATACACGATTCAGAGGATAAATCATGAGCGACTTCTACATGCACCGCACGTACGGTAAGACATGTAAAAGGGCGATCCAGCGCTTAACGTTACTTCTGCCCACTTTCACCAAAAGGTCTAAAATAATCGAGGCCCACATAGGTGAACGGTTTCGTGAAAGATGACAAACGTGCTAATGGGGTGGTGCCATCCTAGGAACCTCTGGTTTCGTCTTTTGTATTTTGCACCATTGACAGTTCCTAGCAACATGCCTAGCAACCGTTCGCAACTGAGATATATGGAACTGCTGCCGTAACTCGTTCACCACCGTTTCGGTATTTCCGTGTCGAAAGGTGCAATGAAACGCTTCAATAAGAAGTAGGGTGACTCAATGCTTCCTAGGCATGATAACAGGAAGCTTAACATCTTCTGAAATAATAGGTGCTGCTCCGATTCTTCCGTCAACACGAAGGATGCCAAATTGATCCAAAAAAGGGGAAAGATTATATATTTTACTCTCTTTTTGCAGTTGTTGTGGTTTCATTTCAGGGTGCATCTGGTTATTAGTAAGTACAACCATTTCGTCTGGGTAAGACATCCATTGTACCATGCGGGTCACATACGTTTCCCCTCGCTGTAGCTCCGATTGTTTCAAATGACCGCTTTCTAAGATCTCGTTACTTCGCTTTCTTTTCAGGTTGTCAACGTACCGGTATACATACGCTATTGTCCGTACAATTCGCTTCCATTTGGAAAATCTTTCGAAGTTCAACAAAGACTCTGGAATCTTGATTCCTTGATGAACATAGCATGAACGCAATTCTTCTGTGGTGTTGTGTAATCCAGGTTGTTGGGGCCACTGACTCTCTGGACTTCTCAAGAACTTAGGCCCAATGAACCATTCGCTATTTGGCTTCAATCTCACTTCTGGTCCTGATCCCCATTTGGTTGCAGCATCAGCGGGATTCATTCCACTCGGTACCCAACGCCAATCTTCAATGTTAGTAGCTGTTAATAACTCACCAATTCTGTAAGCAACATACTGCTTATATCGACGATGATCCGCCCGGATCCATGCTAAGACAGTTGACGAATCACTCCAAAGAAATCTTCTTTTTACGATCACGGTATGGCTATCCAGAACAAAGCGCATCATACGTGTACCTAACACAGCGGCCTGCAATTCCATGCGTGGGATTGACATTGGTTTAGTGGGGCAACTTTTGCCATTGCCGCAACTAATGAACAGACCGCAGTACCATCAGCGCCAATCACACGGAAATATGCAACAGCAGAAAAAGCTTGCTCGCTGGCATCCACGAAAATATGCAGCTCAAGATTATCGTACGCAGCATTTTGGAAATAACATCGCGGTATTGTCAACTTTCTTACGATTGGAAACAGAGCTGTCCACATATGCCAGTTTTCACATAATTCGTCGCACACCTCGTCATCCCATTGCAACCCCGAACGCCAAGCCTCTTGCAGCAGAATTTTACCGTGAATCGAAAACACACTCAGTATTCCCAGCGGATCAAAAAAAGCCATTAGACACTTCAGCATTTTACGCTTAGTTGGCCGTTCTCCACCCTCCAGCATAGCTTGGATGTCATCCTTCATCGTTACGGGGAAACTCAAGGCATCAGCTTTTGTTGACCAAAGCATACCAAGTACACGTTCGAATTTATCGTTCTTGTCCACTATGAGCAGTTTCTCACCATCATGTACCTCTGCCTCTCCTAATTGGTCCAACACGGATTTGCTGTTAGACAGCCAGTTTCGTAATTGAAAACCGCCTTCCTCATGAATCATTCTCACTTCATCTGACACTCGAGCAGCTTCTTCTTCGGATTCGAAGCTATCCAAAAAATCATCAACGTAATGATTTTTTATAATGCCAATAGCCGCACGTGGGTAACGATCTGCAAACTCTTCAGCATTTTTGTTTTTGACATATTGTGCTATTGCTGGTGCGCAGGATGATCCAAAAATAATTACATCCTTCAAATATACTTCTGGCGGGCTGGAGGGATCTGCTCACCAGAGAAAACAGTGGGAAGGTTTATCAGTGTCCCGCAACAAGATTTGGTGGAACATTTCTTTTAGATCTGCCACCACTGCAATTGAGAACTTACGAAATCGAGCAAACGCCGCCGGTAACTATGTTAACTGATCGGGTCCTTTGGAGAGGAACGAGTTGAGCGAAACACCGTCGACAGTAGCCGCCGCGTCCCTGATAATGCAGGTTTTACCAGGCTTACGTGGGTTAACCACTACCCCCAATGGTAAAAACCAGACTTTTCTCGGATCCATGTTATCCAGTTCCACTTTACTTGCACGATGCGCATAACCTTTAGATTGGTACTGCATTATTTGCTGATGCAGGTTCTCTTTAAGCTGCTGATTTTAGACATTCTTCTTTCCAGACATTCGAGTCGACGTAAAGCCATCCCATACGTTTCTGGAAACTCCGCATGATCGTACTTCCATAAAAGACCTACTTCAAACTTCTTCCCAATGCGCTTAGTCGTTGTGTTCAAAATCTTCTTGGCCCTTGTCTCCTCATGTGAATCTATTGTCATCGGAGGTTGACTCCTATTTCTTCCATAGCAAAATAATTTTCACTGTTTCATGTAGCGTTTTATTTCCTCACATTCACATGAATGATAATTCAACGATTGTTGCAGTTTCGAATCACCTTTACCTCCGAAAACACACCACCCCAATCTCGTACGTACTGCCACAGGTTCTCCAAATTTTCCCTCTTTCGTTTTCAATGGGACAGACAGATGTAGATTGTTAACCCCACTAGCAAACGAGGCATGGCCCTTTCGTAGCTTTTAACTGGAATTCCATGGAGATGTTGAAACCGTTCGATAAGTTCCTCAAAGCGAAGATTCTGCTGAGGAGAGCAAGCTCCCTCACTGTCTGAACGTCATTCACTTGGAAACTTTTTCCGTTAATTCCAGATATGACTAGCTGTACGATTCTCGAATCCGACTCTACCCTTGACATATTACCCGTCCACTTGAGACACAACGGTTCGTTGGTTCCTATTGCCCCAAGTTGTTCAGCAAGGCTGTCTTCTATCAACGTCAGCGATGACCCATCATCAAGAAACGCGTATGTATCAATAGTCTCGCGAGGACCGTACAAGGTGACCGGAATGATCCGGAATAATACTTGTTGTTTGACTTGCAAGTGGGTGTGATTCTCTGCGGGAACCGGGGTACTCAAAGTTGGTGCATATTTATTAGCGTGAAGCAGCAGCCGATGGTGACGATATTCACATTCGTTGATACCACACACTGATGCATTCCTACAGCTCCTTCTTCCATGTGCATTCAAGCAGCTTCGATAGAGTCCATTGGCTTGAACAGCTTTCCAACGTTCATCTACGGATAGAGATACAAACAATTCGCAATCGCTGACTCGATGAGCAGATTCTTTACAAATATAACAAACTCGTTGCTGATCCTGCCCTTTGCATTTCCTCAGTACTATGAGCGAATAGTGATCCTCTTGACGATTTAGATTTTGACTTCTCAGAAACACTACTTTTCGCTGCCCCAGTATACAATGTAACTTTACTCGCAGACACCACTACACTAGACATGAACTCACCGAACGTCTTCAAATTAACTACCGGATACTGCTGCATATATCCAGCCCACTCAAGCTGCACATGAGCAGGAAGTTTGTCAACAAGTTCCATTAAAAGGGTTGGGTTTGACATGTGTGCTTCTTGTCTTGCTGCTTTGTACCGCCAAACCAAAGTCGATTAGGCTGTCCAATCGCTCAGATTTTTTTTTTTTTTTTTGTTTATTATAGACTCTTTAAAATTTTATTCGAGTCTGTCAAAAGTTTACAGAGTTTATTTACACTGCCTAAAGTACTAAGTTGTATGGCATCGATCGTTTTCGAGCGGTTTCATCTTCATCAAGGTGTTTCCATCTTCTTCTTCAAGGTTTCACTTTGGGGTCAAATCGCGTCGATCAGCGATATTTCTTTAAAGAACTCCAGTACTCTTTTTGCTTGACTGTTGTCGTCGGCTAATGCTTCCCTCATGTTTGGTTGGAGTCCGATTTTCTTTCTTGCGTCGTCGTATCCAGGGCACTGAACGATAATGTGTTTAATGGTGAGTGGGTGGTTACATTTTACGCACTTTGGTGGGTCTTCCTTTTCCAGTAAGTATGCATGTGTTAGCCGGCTGTGGCCTATTCGTAGTCTGCTGAGTATGACATCTTCTTTGCGATTTCCTGTTAGCGCCTCTTTGAATGGTTTGGTAGTGTTTTTATCTCTCTAAGTTTGTTGTGGGGTGTTGAATTCCATTCGGATTCCCATTTTAGTCATACTATTTTAATGATGGTTTTATTTCGCGGTGATCAACTGTTTTCCGCGTAATTGTGCTCATCTCTAGCGCACTCTTTGCTTCTTTGTCCGCTTTCTCATTTCCTGGGATGCCTATGTGACTAGGGACCCACATGAATGTTACCGATGTACCTTTCTTCCCTATGTTGGTGTACAGATGAACTATCTCGTCTTTCAAGCTGGTTCTGATTTTCTTCTTTTCTAGTGATGTGACAACACTTAAAGAGTCGGTGCAAATAATATATGCGCCTACTCTTTCCTGGTTTGAAATCCAGTTTAGGGCCTCTATTATTGCAAGGCTCTCCACACTATAAATACTGAGTAGACTATGGGTTCGCTTTGCATGTGATTCCTTCGTCGGTTACTATGCTGTATCGCGATTTAGAGTCGTTTTTGATCCGTCCGTGTATATCAGCTTGCAGAACTTATATTTGGTTTGAATTCTTTCAGCAAACAGTTTTTTTAATTTCATTTGGGTTTATCCATTTCTACAAGCGGACATCTATTAGAATATCTTATCCTATCCATGGCGGAGTTTTTGGTATATTTAGGGATTTGCTTGGTGGTAGAGGAATTCCAATATTTTCGATAATATTCTTGTTTCTTGTTCTGATATTGTTTGGCTCTGATGCTCTGATGCAATTCTCCTGAGCTGTTGTTATTCTCTTCGTCTGTTGCACTATTTGTTAAAGCCTGTTCATTGTTTGTTTGCTTTGTTGCGAAGATAGCGAGTCTTTGACTGAAGAAACTTCTAAGACTTGGTATACCCGATTCGGCTTGTAGGCTTTCTATTGGGCTGGTTTGAAAAGCTCCTGTTATTATTCGCAGTCCTTGGTTATGTATGCTCTCTAGCTGCTTCATTGTAGATTCACAGGTTGAGGAGATGATTGGCGCGCCGTACAGCATTTTCTCTAGTACAGCTGATTTGTATATTTTTGATAAAGTTTGCCGGTCTGCACCCCATTGTTTGGTGGTTGTGCAACGTAAAAACTGTATTCTTTGCTGGCATGCTGCCTTTATTTCTTCGATGTGTATTTTGAATGTTAGATGTTGGTCTGAGTGTTACTCCAAGACATTTATGACTGAGCTTGTACGGTATTATGTCGTTGTTAATTTTAAGGTTTACGTTGGCTTTTTTTTGATCTCGCTTTTTTGAATACTACGGTTGCACTTTTTCGGCTGAGATCTTGAATCCAGTGTGGGTTTCCCAAGCTTCAATTTTTTTCAAAGCAAGTTGCAGGTTGTTAGCTATTTTCTTCTGGTTACTGTCGCTGGAGATCAAAGCTACGTCATCTGCATAAAGTAAAGACTTGGACGTTTGGTGGTAGGTCTGAGCATATGGTGTCTATAGCTATCAAGAACAGGGTCACGCTTATAACTGATCCTTGACACAAACCATTTTCCATTAGGGTGTCGCGGGAGTATGTGCCGTTTACTTTAACTTTGAAGCTCCTTTTCATCAGCATTTGTTGAAGATATTTGATGAGGTTTCCTCCTATTTTCCATTCGTTTATTCTATTCAGAACTAATCTGCGCCAGGTTGTGTCGTAGGCTTTTTAATATCCAGAAAAACTGCTTGTGTTAGCCGCTTTTTATGCATTGCTTCTCTCACGATGTTGTCAAAATGGCCCAGATAATCGGTAGTAGATCTACCTTTCCTAAAGGCATACTGGTGTTGATTGATTAGATTTTTTCTTCTAAGATGAACATTAGCCTGTTGTTGATCATTCTTTCCATGATCTTTCCAAGACAACTGTTTAGGTAAATAGGTCTATAGTTTCCAGGGTTGTTTCTTTCCCTTTTCCTTTGTAAATAGGTACTACGAATGATTTGGTCCAACTAACTGGATACATGGATTCATTCCACAACCAGTTGTATGTTTTCAGCAAGAGGTTCTTATATTCTACTGGCAAATGAGTGATCATGGCATAGTGTATGTTGTCTGGACCAGGAGATGACCCTTTTAATCCTTCCATTGCCTCTGCTAGTTCGTTTTTGGAGAATGGCGCGTTGTACTCTGCAGTATCCTCATTTCTTATTTCGAGAGGTGTTTGCTCGATCCTGTTCTTCAATGGTATAAAGTTTTGATTGTACTCTTTATCGCTTGATATTTTTCCAAAGTGGTCGGCTAGGCTGTTTGCTATTTCAATGTTTGTGTTCATGCGTTGGCCGTTAAAGTTGATTTCTCTGATAGCTGATGATTGGTATTTTCCCTGAATTTTCCTAAAATTGCTCCACATCTCTTTGGCCGGAGTATGAACGTTGAATTTGCTGACGAATTCTTTCCAAGAGCTAGTTTTTGCTTCTATGATGATGATTTTTTGTGCTCTGTCATTGGCGTCTTGATATTCGCATATTAGTTGCGGGCTTGGAGGTTTGTTCTTGTTATTTTTAAGTTTACGTAGAGCTTTTCTTCTAGTTTTTACAGCTGTGGCTACTTCTTTGCTCCACCATGGCACACGTTTTCCAGCAGTTGTTGGTTTAGTTTTTGGAATTGATTGTTCTGCTGCTATTATTATTTGTTTAGTTATTTCTTCTACTTGATCGATGACATCATTTTCGTCTCAATGTTAATGTTATTTTGGAATTTTTCCCAATCCGCATCTTCTATTTTCCATCTTGGAATACGATCACTTGCTGGCGATTTTGACGGTGTCGACATAATTAGTGGAATATGATCACTTCCGTGTGAATCCTCACAGACGGTAAGTTCCAGTATTCCCGCTAGTTGATTAGAGCAGAGGCAAATGTCGATACAAGATCCGATTCCTGTGCCGCTGTTTATGTAGGTTTTCTCACCGTTGTTCAGAACTATCAGGTTCTTCTCGTTTATTATTGATTCTATTGTTGTACCTCTAGTGCTGATATTTTCCGATCCCCATAAGGGATGATGGGCATTTATGTCACCTACCAGGATGAAAGGTTCAGGAATTTGTTCTATTAAAGCCATAATATCCTCTTTTGTGATCTGTTCCCCCGGAGGGAGGTATACGTTTAGTAAGTTTGCGTTTAGTGGTGCTCCGATGTTAACTGCAATTGCTTCTAGATCTGTATCAATATCTATGATTTGACTATCGATGTCGTTACTGCGATTATTACACCGCCTGCTGCTCTTGCTCCGTTTGTTCTTGGACGATGGTATGTTGAATATCCTCTGATTTCTGATTGGTTGTCATTTTGGCACATAGTTTCTTGAAGGCAAATAGCTATTGTATTGTAAGTGCTTGCAAGGATGTTGAGGTCAGGCCTTCTTCCTCTTAAGCCTCTTACATTCCATGAAATTATATGGTGTTCACTGCTGATTGTACTTGAGTGGTCTTGTGTTGTTTGTGCTATTTTGTAATGCTTTTTGGTTTTGCTATTATTTTCTAGGATTTCATTTTCTCGTTTCCGTCATCTGAGTTATTTTCTGGGTCTGTGGAAATATATCCTACTTCTTCGGTAACTGCTTTCATTTTGTTTCCTTTTTTTTCCTTGGAGGTGAACTTGGCTGCTTCTCTTGACTTCTTGTGTGCTTAGTTGGGTTCTTCTGTCCGCTATGGGAGGGTGCGTACAAATTTAATGTTGCTTGTAGTTTACTGTTGTCTTTTTTCAGACTTTCAAGTTCGTTCTCGGCTGCTTTTCTTCTTGTTTTCTCCTCTTTGTAGACTGATACCAGATGTTCGAATTTGTGGTTCAGTGCTTTGTATTTTTCCTCCATGGATTCCATCTTTTTCTCGTTTTCATTTGTGACTTTTTTTGATTTCTTCTTTGTATTCCTTCAGCTTCACTTCGAACTGATTTTTGATGTCAGCTCTGATATTTTCTTCAAGAGTTTTCTTTTCTTCGTTTAGTTGTTTCACTTGGTCGGCGTAAGTATTCGAGCTTTGATCTTCTATCATTTTTCTGGCTTCCCAGAAAGACAAGTTTTATCCACTTTGATTTTTATTATATCCTTTTCTCTTTTTAAGACGGGGCATCCATTAAAGAACGCTCCGTGCTCGTTTCCACAATTTATACACTTTTCTCGGTTTTCATTCTTCATGATAGTTATTTCCACATTTCCGCACTTTTTCTCACTTGAACAGTTTCTTCCAATGTGGCCAAACTTTAGGCACTTGAAGTAACGGCATCAGTTTGGATACCATGGTCTTGTTTCCAGCACAGTGTATCCAATTTTAACTTCTTTGGGGGTGTTTTTCCTTTAAGCGTAAGTACGAAAACTCCCATCGAGTTTTAACATTGTCGCGCATTTTCATCAACTGTTTGACTTCCGTAACTCTTTGGGAGGATAGGTTTTCCAGAAGCTCGTCGTCACTCACTTCCTTCAAGTCCTCGGCAGACTATCACTACTTTGCTCGAATTTAAAGTTTTGTGCTCGTACACTTTGACGGTAATTTCGTCACACAATTTTTCAATTTTAGCCAGGTTTTTTGCCTGATGTTCGTTCCTCACCGTCACTAGAATTTTTCCATCCTTCGTTTTCTTTTGCGCTGGTTCCGCTTCCACAGTAACTTTGGATTGTTTTTTCCACAAGTATCGGGACACTCCGTGGAAATTTTTATCCTCTTCCATCCTTTCCATCACCATTATCATTTCTCTGGGGTTTCAGAGGTTTCCAGTCGGGGAAATTGGATGCACTCATCCGGCAAGTTGGTGTCGCCGGTGGCGCAGGGTTTATTTTAGAGTTCAGAGCCCTATGTATGTTGTTTACGCTTCGGTCGACGGCACTAGTAATTGGTGATTCGACACTTTCACGGTCTCGGTCGGGGGTAATATGATACTTTCGCGATCGCGGTAGTTGGTTTAATTAATTGCCAGTAAGCGTCTATACTCGACCGGGGCAGAACTCGGACTGGCTCAGATTTCGGAGCAGGTACCGCACGAACTTTGTCTAGAAGAACGTGAACTAATAGTTCTGGTCGACCGTAGAGTAGTTGGAGAGTTTGGAGCACTTGAGGACAGACTCTGGGAGTAATGAAACGACTCTTTACAGACTCATATGCATTGCCTTTAAGGCAGCGTTGAAGGCGGGACAAATTCTTCCACATTGCTGAATCCACAAGCAGCTGTAGAATTTGTATAGCTGCTTATGAATATAGACCAATCAGCTTGAGGGTCACCACTAAACGGTGGTAAATCACGCGGCAGAACTTGTCTGGCAGCTAACTGCGAGGAGCTGAGAACAAAATTATCGATTGTAGGCTGATCTTGGGTGATCATCCTGACTGTTGGGTCAGAAGGAAGTTCCTGAAACCCACATTCCCGAATTGTGATACCATGTCTTGGAACGTCTGATTATAACTCAGGTGATATGTATTGGCTTGGGTAGGATTAGGTGTGGCTTACCTGGTTGTGTTGGGGGAAGGAACTGCTTCGCTACTTACTGCACCACCTATCCGTAAAGATGGTAAATGACGTGGTATGACGCCTTCCGGACTTTGTTCAGCAACTTGTTTACCAGATGACATGGGGTAAGAAGTAGCTGCTGCGTTTCTCAGTACTGAATCCGTTCGATGGAGGTGAGGGTTTTCTGGTGTGATGGTTTCAAAATCTTTACGCTTTTCCCATAGTCCAAATCGATTGACAGGTCGCTCCAACTCTGTCGGATTTGTGTTTGAAACCGCGCTAGTAATTTGTTGCCGCTGGTCCCAGTTTATATCCGCCGGATGAGTATGAACTTTCTGTACTTTCAATGATAGCGACGTAGACGGCGATGCTGCATTTCGGACACTAGCTACAGGTTGCAAAATCCGCGTAGCTGCTACTTGGTCTTGACCTTCGGCGCCCTCTGCTAGATTCGCTGGATTGGCTAGCCACTGCTTTTTACATGATTCATGCTCGTTCGTCTGCTCACTCTGCTACCGGTTGCTATGATTATCTTCCTCCTCATCGTCGATTAGTTTTTTGATTGCAACAGCTCATATTTCTCTTGAAGAAATTGTTTTTCTGCTTCTAATTCACGCTTCTCAATGGCTCTTCGTTCTTCCAGCTGTTTGAGCTTCAAATCAATCCTTGCTGCACGAACACTAGCTGAGGTAGAGAGGAGCCGCTGGCGGCGGATTAGAATTTTGACAATTATTACAGGCCCACTCGTCACTCGGAAATTGATGGCGTCACTGATGCACACCTCATGTGCCACCAGCTGTTGCATTCGTCGCATTGCACTAAGATCATCGAAAGAATCCGGCCGGTCGCATGCAATGCAGTTTTGCTCCTCAGCGCTGGATTCAGCAGAAGTACGCTTTGCTCCTTCACGTTTTCTTGCTTGCATGATAAATCTTTAAGTTTTTGTTCCGGGAGATAAAACAAAACGCACTGATTCTTGTTAGCAAATCGCCAATTATACGTTGCGATACAGCTTAAAGCTGAAATTTATTCTATGTTAAAAGTTGAACAAATATTATAAGAGTTAACTTACATTTATCAGTGTCGAAACCAAATGTTTGAATTAAAACTAATAATTGATTTTACTGGTGTAGAAAACAAACTTTTTTCCATCCGGCTCGATGCACGTTCTATTGAAAAATGGCTGCAGTAGATTTTTCAAACTCAAACCACTTCCGCTTAGCATACGTACGCTGATCTGACAGCTTTGTTGTATTGGGCGTTCATCGGCAAGCTGATCTATGCTGTCAGTTGCCGACAGTAATTCCTCAGGAATTCATCCTGAAGTTTAAAAATTTCCTTTTTAAGGAATACCTGCAGGGATGAGGAGTACTATACCAGATAAATGGTGGAGATACGTCGACGACATTTTCAGAATCATCAACCGGAAAGACCTAACTAGGATTTTCGAAACGATAAACAACGTGCATAAGGACAAATCCACGAGGAAAAAAATTTAAATCGAAGGAACAAATGCAACATTAGGCTTCGATATCTACATGAAGCCCACCAACACCATGAGAGTCAGCCCATTTACATCGAACCATTCGTATCAACATAAAATGGCAGCATTTCATCACGTGATCCACAGAATGCTGACGGAAAAACAAAGGAGCCACAACACATTTAGGATACAACGAAAATCAACAGATATAAGGAGAGGACTCTCGGGAGAGGACAATACAAGCAATTATCAACAAAATAAAAGGGAACCTATGGAGAAACGAACTGACAACACTAACACCGATCGATGAACCGCTAAAGAGAGTGTCAGTACCCTATGATCAACACATCACCAACCAGCTACGCAATCGACTGAGGAAATTCGGCATCGATTTAGTTTTCTCCAGCAGAAGCGATCAACTTGAGACTTTGTTGGGCTCCACAAAAGGTTTATGAAATTAATTGTTCACAGTGTGATATGTAAGTCAAGCAAAAACATCTTTAGATATCAGGTTCGAAGAACATATTGCAGAAGTAAGTAAGACTGAGAGAGAAACTGATAAGGGATTGAATTATGAATTTAGATCAATTATGACATCAAACAATCAAATTTTAAAAAAATGCCTTTTCCCCGTGGAAACTTTATGTTGCCGACAGCTTGGAAATCTACCGACAGATACAAACTCGGTTGTTGAATAAAGATCAAGAAAATTGTAGCTCTTCAAGTTTATACCTTAGCATTAAGCGTAACAAGCGAGTAGAAGTAAGCACCGTAGAAGAAGAAGTTAATGTACCTAGATAGTACCTACGCCTAGTGTAAATAGTAAATCGAGACAAGTACGAGATACTGAAGGCGGCCTTACTGTTGAGATCGAAATACGTATCTGTCAAAGGTACAATAAAGTAGTGGAATTAAATGGAATAGTACAAACTTCTCTTATGACAAGTCAAATTTCCAATCCAAAAGTTTCCTGGGCTGAACAGAAAATTGAACCCACCTTCAGCATGGTCTTGTCTTAGAGCCGCACGGATAAGAAAAAGCCCTTATTTTAAAGCTATAAATATTACATTCCAGTACTACTTTGGTTAGTTCAATGAAATGATTGACGTTTTCAACAAAAGTGTACCAAGTTTGATGTGGTAGCCGAAAAGAAACCGCCATTAGTAACGAATGCTGATTGAATCAATTGTTGAAAATTTTCGAGCATTCTTTGAACTGTAGTCTTAAACGCAACTAATCCTATGAGGTACTTAATATATAACTTATTCATCTATACAAATACGCATTTTTAAACTCAACTATGTCATATTTAGCATACAAATTTAATTAAAGTATATTGGAAATAATTACGTGAAACTTTTACATTTAAAATGCTTAGGTGAGGCGGAACTGACAAAAAATTCTGAGATTATGCAGTTTCTCAATTTATTAGTGGAGAACTCGTAAAATGGTACCAAAAGTTATTCAATAAACTAAAAATATAACCAGAAATAGTATGATCGAATGCCGATAAAGAACAACGAATGGCTTGAGAATATTTTAGAAAGTGATCTGGTCATTAATTACCATAATACACACGCACCCACAGTCCTCTAACACCCTTGCTACGACACTGAGCATACCTGTCCAACTAATAACAGAAGCCCCATTCATTGATTGAAAATTTCGAAAGGTGTAGGTACTGCTGCTTCTCATCAGAACAAAACATTCGAACGCAAGGTACACGTAATCCAGACACTGCTTCTTCTTCCTTCCCATCCCACGAAATCGATGTGCCCCCTCGAAAAAGAGTAAACATCCAACTCACCATGGATCGAACTCGTGGATGATGCTCTCGAAGCGGATCACGGCAAACAATCGGCTGGAGAATCCGCACAGCCAGGCCAGCAGCAGCACGGCGAAAGTAATCAGGCTCGAGTAGCCGGCCGTTTTCCGATAGTTTATCTTGCCCATTTTTTTTCCTTCGATCCAAACCCCCGTCCCGTTGTCAATCACGTCTCGACAGCACAAATTAGTGGTTTACAGATTTTCTTCCCTCTCTCAAACGAAAGTATCGCCGGCTTTTGACCGCAGCCGCGTTCAATAAAAACCGTACACAATATTCACAGAATTAACACCGATTAGATGGCCATTTCAATGACTGGAAAAAACTGCACTTTCTTCCGACCGTCCGTTTTCCGGCACTCACTCGGAAACTTTTGAGAAAATTTTTGAGGAGTGTTGTCTTGTCGGTCGGCGAAAAAAGCGATGACGATGACACGTAGTTGTTTGTCAAACCAACCGGGCAGGGTTATGAGCACTGCTCAATCGAACAACAGTAGCGCCGGTTACAAATTTGGCTGACGAAGAGCTAACTTCGCACATCAATCCAGGGGTGGCATTGCGCATCTCGAATCGAATCACTCGATTCGTATTGTCTGATTTTGTCAAAATTGCACGCGGCGAACCCTTCAGGAAAGGTACCGCCGCGCTTTCTGCACCCCGTTTACTTGATTCTTATGGGTGAATAGCATTGCGGTGTATCGTTTGGCGCGGCCGTACCTTTCGACAGTCATTCGCCGCGTGAAGTTTTGTGCAAATACCCATTTGGAAACATTACAAAAGCCGCGCAGTGTATCACATTCAGAGAATCTGACAATACCCCGAATAGAATGAAATTATACAACTATTTTTCTAGTTATCGTTTTTTAGATTATAGTGAATTGAAATTGAATTATTGATGGAATCATAAAAATATCGAACGTTAATTACACCATGAATAATATTTATGATAAGCGTTTATAATAATTTGATTTTTAGACGATACGCTGAACGGGTTGTTAAGTATCGTTACTATTCGGAAAATGTCAACATTTCCATACATTTTTGTTAAGCGATTTTACCAGATATCGTTAATTTATCATCATTATTTTTCTTGTTATGATACGGATTATAATTGATTTGAACAAAGAAGATAATTAGTATGATTTTTCGGAAAAAGATGTATAGATGAAATAATGATTCAGTGGTTAATCCAAATTGAAAGGTGTATAATAAACATTCAGTTATATGATAACCTTATTATAGGATGTATCATGCTGTTCTATGAGCAACGATACTGAATATGATAGTTAAAGGAGGTGCTTTCCAGTTATTAATAAATCATTGAGCATTTAACAAGTTTTATTTACATTGTATTATCTTTTTTATATTTTTTTAACTGTTTTCTTATACTATTCAAAAAGATCACCGGGATGTATGTGATTCTCTTATTATCGATGCAACACCGAGCCGTACCGGTCTCATAATTCCTAAAATTGTTTCTTTTTAAGTTTTTCTAGCTTTAAGTTCACTTGTTAAACTTCTACCTCATGATTATTTGAAAGCTATGCGCTTTTGTGCGTTACTTGGATAACCTTCCATCTTCCATCAGTGACTCTTCGCAAATTTCGATCGTGCTGCTTGATCCTGTGAACAAAAATCAAAGAAAGCAATGAATAAACATATTGGTGTTGAGTCCAGCGGTGAGCATTTTTTATGCCTGTTTTCTTGATAGGCATACCCCGGAAATAAGACCATTTTAACTAATCAAATTTTGGTAGTAGAAAAGAATAAATCTAATAACGAGATCACGTCAAAATTTGAAATAGACTTCTGATCCATCATCTTGCGCTTCATAGGCAATTCTTACCGTTTTTTCGCGGCTCAACCAAATCCGATCGTACAATGACATACACTTCGAGTTTTTTTTTGCATCTGAAAATAAACAACAAATATATAATATTTATATTTTATATAATATTGTTTCCACTTACATGAATTCTGATCCGTTTTATTTTCGTTTTCGGGCATACATATTTCGTTTTATATGCTCCACCTCGTGCTCCACATCGTTGTTGACTTTGTAACTAAAACTTAAATGGCAGTTGGAACTGATGCCGGTGCATTTGTCACTACTTCACTGAAAAAGAAAACAACTAAGTTTTTGTGTTGGTGAAAAGTTATCCAAATTATTTATGGTATGATATGTTTACAATGAAATGATATCAAGTAATCCTTATTACAGCATGTATAATCTGCAAATAATTGTATATGATCGGGTTGTTATTTCTGTCAATCAAAAAATTATACAAGTATCATACAGTTTATAATGGTTACAAGTGGAATGGAAAGCTAATAATATCAACCATTAGGCGTACAATTTATTTCTATTCGGGACGTTTTTGCATTCGTTTCGAAAAAATTGCGGCATTATGTATTTCATTCGACTTCATTCAGTCGCAGTACAAGATTTCGAATGGTGCTGTACTAGCTCAATCGAGTATGTTCTGTCAAACGAAATGTAAACAGAGAGAATAAGAGATAGCTGTCTCCATGTTTAGTATGCCGCCTGCTGGAGAGACAACCTTCAGCGCATGGCGAATGTGAGTAAACAGAGAGGTAAAGAGTAATTTCATCTGCGTGTAGCATGTTGCCTGTTGAAAAGGAGTCCTTCGGGGCATGAATTGGCAGTTAATTTATAAACAAGCAAAATGTGCTCAATTACTATAAAAAGCAATATTCCTTCCCCTCGGATATGTTACCTTGCCGCGGTGGGTCGGCTTAAGCCCCAAACGCAATACAACGGAACGGCGACGGAAACGGAAAATCTGACAGAAAATATATGGGCTAACTGTCCAAATTTGCCGTTTCTGTCGCCGTTCCGTTATATTGCGTTGGGGCTTTTACGCCATTAGCACTGAGATGGCAACACTACTAAAAATCCACACATATTTATTGGCAAAAATCCATAGATTTTACTTATGATGTATCAGCACACATAACCATTCTCCACGCGAACTACTTATAAAATATATATCCAAATAAACTTTATGTGTGGTCTCGAATTAGCAATTATTTAATTTATGTGTGGTTCCATATCGATTATATTAGGGTGGAGCTATTGCAAAAATTTATAACGGCGACACATATATCTTATATAGATATTTTTGGCAGTGAACCAAAGACATATCCTGTCGTGGTGGTGACTATTTTTGTTTGGTGCCGCGTTACGTATCTGGCATTGACGCACTAATTTACGGCATTTGCATGTGATCCAACGGACATCGTTGTCGTATTCCAGCCGAAAACGGCTGAATGGAATCCGCCGTTGAAGAGCGGTGCGACTGTTCGTTTTAAAATTCGACAACAAACTGCCGGTGCAATCTTCGTCGTTGCTACTCAACCCGATGGCGCTACCAACACCATCTCATACGGCGGTGGCAGCAATGCGCTAGCATTGCCATACCCTGCCGCGCAACCTCTATCAGCCCCTCACAAGCTACCGATTCATTCAAAATTCAATATGTTCCTCTCAATACTCTCAAATACCCAGTCATGCACAGATTCTTTCACGATAGAGATCAATATAAGTGCATATGCAAAATTGAGAGTTCGAATCAGAGTCTCAAGTATAACTTGTCACATTGTACAGTAAATTGGGGCACGCATGAAATATGTGATTTCACGATTGGTACATTTGATTGCTTATGTTTAATGTACTATCCAGTCTAGAATCACTTATCCAAACTAAAATCATTAGCCGCTTACTCTGAATACTACATCTTTCTCCTTCCCTACTCTTTCAACTTTATAAGAATATGATTTCAATTTTATAAATATTTCAAAATAAAGAAAAATCATACCTAAATTGCTTCAAAATAAATTAAATCATTTCATAATATTGTAGTACCATCAACATCCAATGCAAAGAAGAACAAACTTGACGGTACTTAACGTCACATTTTAGCTAAAAACTAATAATGATTGTGGGTTACATTTCATTGAATTTTTTTTTGAGTTCTACTTGCCCCTGCACAATTCGGAATACACAAAACATGCCTCGGAGTCCTGATCCGTACTCGCAAAGAGCAATCCTCTATAGAACTTGCAAACGTAGTCCTACGTCACCATTCTTTGGAGTTTACTCACTCTGGAATAAATAAAAAAAACGCCGCGGAGTCCATTTGCAAAATGTATTCCTTCATCGAGAAGCCACAGACGTAATCCTACGTCAACATGTCTCAGTTATACTCCTGAAATTTTCGATAGTTGCAACAGTTTTACAGTTATCGGACCGCTAAACTTCAAACCGATGTCAGACTCAATGACAGCTGCATTGCGCTGCACATTTAGATGCACTTTTCTTGCATTTGACGTCGATTGACAACCGTTTGACGTCTAGAGTGTGTTGCGGTTATCGAACGGCATTCGAAAACTGAAAAGTAACCCTTTTGCAGTTATCGAACGGCTACTATACTAGGAATGTATATTCACTCAGATGAGGTTGACCCGATTTTGTCACTCCCAGATTTTGTCTACCCTGATTTTGCCTTAACCCAGTGGTTCTGAAACTTTTTCTTGAGAGGTACCCCTTTGTGTTTTTGGATTAATTGAAATTACCCCTATGTAAAGTGGTCAACATACGTAGTTCGACGTCAACATGCCTCGGAGTTTTACTCACATTCACAAAATAAATGCGTCAGGTCTGCATTCGCAAAGTGTACTCCTCTATAGAATGCCCAGATGCAGTCCTACGTCGAAATGTATCTGATGTTTACTCGCTCCGGAATGAACACAAAATGCCTTGGAGTCCTGATTTGCATTTTCAAAGTGTACTCTTCTTTTGAATACACAGACGAACCCCTACTCCAACATGCCTCAGGAGTCCCACGCTCCGGAATAAACACGAAAATGCCTCAGGTCCTTCACATTCGCAAAGTGTAATCCTCTATAGAATACACAGCCGTAGTCCTACGTCTACGGAATGAACACAAAATGTCTTGGAATCCCTTCTTCGCATTTGCAAAGTGGTCACAGACGTAGTTCGATGCCAACATGCCTCCAGGTTCTAATCGCATTCATAAAATAAAATGCCTCAGAGACCTGCTCGTTCCGGAATAAACAAAAAAGTGCCTCGAAGACCTGCTCGCTCCGGAATAAACAAAAAAAAATGCCTCAGCGACCTGCTCGTTTCGGAATAAGCAAAAAATGCCCTCGAAACCTGCTCGTTCAGAATAAACAAAAAAAATGCCTTGGAGACCTGCTCGCTCTGGATTAACAAAAAAATGCCTCAGAGACCTGCTCGCTCCGGAATAAATAAAAAGAATGCCTCGAAACCTGCTCGTTCCGGAATAAACAAAAACTGCCTCAGAGACCTGCTCGCTCCGGTATCTTTTATTTTATCCTCAGAGACCTGCTCGCCCGGGGATCATGTTTTATTAAAGCACTCGAAGACCTGCTTTCGCTTCGGTATTTTTTCTATGATTTCGGAGACCCTGCTCGCTCGAAATCCACAACGAGAGCATACTCTACCATTTAGTAACCTTTAGCACATTAATGGATGTGGCAAGCACCATTTTCATGCGCCTAGTTACAACCATAAAACTCATCATCTACCGACTGCGACATGTCGTATTCCAGCCGAAACGGCTGAATGGAACTCCCGCTACGTTGAAAGATGCGGTGCGACTGTTCGTTTTAAGAAATTCGACAACAAACCGACGGTGCAATCTTCGTCGTTGCTACTCAACCGATGGCGCTACCAACATTCATCTCATGCCGGCAATTGGTGGCAGCAATGTAGCTAGACATTGCCATACTCCTGTCGCGCAACCTCAATCAGCCCCTCACAAGCTACCGATTCATTCAAAATTCAATATGTTCCTCTCAATACTCTCAAATACCCAGTCATCGGTAGCTTGTGAGGGGCTGATAGAGGTTGCGCGGCAGGGTATGGCAATGCTAGCGCATTGCTGCCACCGCCGTATGAGATGGTGTTAGGCGCCATCGTCGAGTAGCAACGACGAAGATTGCACCGTCAGTTTGTTGTCGAATTTTAAACGAACAGTCGCACCGCTCTTCAACGGCGGGATTCCATTCAGCCGTTTTCGGCTGAACATACGTCGCAGTCGGTAGTGTTTAGTTTTATATTTGTAACTAGCGCATGAAAATGGTGCTTGCCATCCATTAATGTGCTAGTTACTAAATGGTAAGTATGCTCTCATGTTGTGGATTTCGGAGCGAGCAGGTCTCCGAAATCATAGAAAAAATAAAAATACCGAAGCGAGCAGGTCTTCGAGTGTTGAATAAAACATGATCCCTGAGCGAGGTCTCCTGAGGATAAAATAAAAGATACCGGAGCGAGCAGGTCTCTGAGGCAGTTTTTGTTTATTCCGAACGAGTAGGTTCTTCGAGGTTTTTTTTGTTTATTCCGAGCGAGCAGGTTCCGAGGTATTTTTTTTAGATCTATAGGTTTGCGGCATTTTTGTTTATTCTGGAGCGAGCAGGTCTCTGAGGCATTTTTTTTTTGTTTATTCCGGAGCGAGCAGGTCTTCGAGGCACTTTTTTGTTTATTCCGAACGAGCAGGTCTCTGAGGCATTTATTTTGTGAATGATGATTAGAACTCGAGGCATGTTGGCATCGAACTTCGTCTGTGACCACTTTTGCAAATGCGAAGAAGGATTCCAAGACATTTTGTGTTCATTCCGTAGATGGTGGACTACGGCTGTGTATTCTATAGAGGAGTACACTTTGCGAATGTGAAGGAATCCTGACGCATTTATTTTGTGAATGGAGTAAAACTCCGAGTAAAGCGACGTCGAACTACGTATGTGACCACTTTATAGGGGTACCTCAATGAATACAAAACACAAAGGGTACTCTCAAGGAAAAGGTTGAGAACCACTGGGTTAGGCAAATCAGGGTAGACAAAATCTGGGAGTGACAAAATCGGGTCAACTCATCTGAGTGAATATACGCATTCCTAGTATAGTAGCCGTTCGATAACTGCAAAATGTTTACTTTTTCAGTTTCGAATGCCGTTCGATAACTGCAACACACTCTAGACGTCAAACGGTTGTCAATCGACGTCAAATGCAAGAAAAATGTAATCGAAATGTGCAGCGCACGTAGCTACGCTGAGTCTGACATCGGTTTGCTGGCGTCCGGATAACTAAACTGTTGCAACTATCGAAAATTCTTGTGGCAGCACCTGAGACATGCTGACGTAGGATTACGTCTGTGGCTTCTATGAAGGAATACATTTGCAAAATGACCTCATGGCGTTTTTTTTATTTATTCCAGAGTGAGTAAAACTCAAAGAATGTTGACGTAGGACTACGTTTGCAAGTTCTATAGAGGATTGCCTGCGAGTACCGAAACAGACCTGAGGCATTTTTGTGTATTCCGAATTGTGTAGTACAAGTAGAATTAAAAAAAATAAAATGTGCCCACAATCATTATTAGTTTTTAGCAAAAATATGGACGGTTTCTAACATATCAAGTTTGTTCTTCTTTGCATTAGATGTTGATGGTACTACAATATTAAGAATTGTTTTAATTTATTTTGAAGCCAATTTGGGTATGATTTTTCTTTATAATGAAATATTTATAAAATTGAAATCATATTCTCACAAAGTTGAAAGTAGGGAAGGAGAAAGATGTAGTATTCAGAGTAAGCGGTTAATATTTAGTTTGTATAAGTGATTCTAGACCATACTGCACAGGCCACTTCGGCCTTAGTCTGAATAAATAAATAATAATTGTTATCGGTATTTGATGGCTTTTATGTTGCTCGGCACACAATATCCACCGTAAGGACATCATCTGCGGTATCTATGTCTATATACAATACCTTTCATAGAAAACACCTGAACACCTCTGCCGACAGCCGATCGACCTAGGGAGCCCCTTTAGATTTCATGCTTCGGATGGCTGCTTTTTGAAAAACACTGGCTGAGACTTGAAGAAGCTGTTCGAAGTGCTCGAACCAACATTTAAGCTGTCCAAGTCAGAGAGTAATAGAGGCAATAATCTCCGGTTGATGCAGCTATCCTTTCCTCATCGATCAGGAAGTCCACCCATGCCCGCTTGTCCTGTCTACAGCAGCGCCAGACTCCCACTTGATAGAGATACATACCGTTGACGGGACTTGTACTTATCTCTGTAGTATTCAGTAGCTGTTATCCAATTCAAATTTCATCGCTCTAGATATAAATATATCAACATTAATTATACAATCATTACACCAATTCTACATGAATTGCCAGTCCCCAATGTGCCCTACTATCTAGTACGGTTTAGAATAATTATTGTTATGTTGCACAATCACCTTGCTGCAGTTTGGTATGACAATGAGGTGTTGTGTTGATTTTGTTTGCAAAACCATACTTTCAGTTTATTGACGACTTTTGCAACGCTCGTATCGGCGGACTTCCTGATCGATGAAGAAAGGATAGCTGCAGCAACCGGAGATTATTGCCTCTATTACTCACTGACTTGGACAGCTGAAATGTTGGTTCGAGCACTTCGAACTTCGAACAGATTCTTCAAGTCTCAGCCAGTGTTTTTCAAAAAGTAGCCATCCGAAGCATGAAATCTAAAGGGGCTCCCTAGGTCGATCGGCTGACGGCAGAGGTGTTCAGGTGTTTTCTATGAAACGTATTGTATATAGACATAGATAACGCAGATGATTGGGCTTATTCCACGATTAGAGTGAAGTGAGGTGAGAAGAGCTACTTCACTCTCACTTTGTTCTTTTCTTTAGCGATTCCGACACTTCGACTCGAGTGACGTGAGTAGTTCATTCCATCACGAGAAATGAAGTAACACTACGTCAAATTGCGTTCATTAGTCAAACTGTCGAATCGATGAACCACGCCATTTTCGATTATGGCGCATAAAGTTTTGAGGAAAGAACTGTATACTCAAAGGAATAAAACATATATTTCACAAAAAATAATCGAAAGCGTTGAGATCGTGTTTATTTTATCGGATTGAAATATATTTCTGCAGTAAAATTGAAGTTATTTGCAAATTTTGTAGAAAAAAAAAAATCATTCGCCATAATTAATAATAGGTCAACTGCTGTATACTTTTACGTGGAACAAATTATATGATAGTTTCGTGTTCGAAGTTTCTATTATTTTTTGATAAAACAGAAATTCCTGATGTAGCTAAGTTATTTGTACTTTTGGTATTTAATTGTTCATTCAATTTGAAATCAAATACTGTTCTAGGTGCGTAGAAAACTTCACGATTAACAACTTAACCATGAGCTGCTTTGACTTCTGGTTTGATAGCGATTCCGAGGGTGATAATATGACTAACGAAGATTTATGCACAGTTAGAGTTGAGCGTCGAAAGCTTCGAGATGCATCAAATCCTCTAGATTTGCCATCTAATACGTAAGTTTCAGTAAATTCTCTGTGATTATAGAAATGGGTCAACGCTCTCATAGTTAGTTTATAGATTTTGAAACAAAAATTGAACAGTTGTCTTCTTAAGTGCATTGCAACCGTCGAGCAGTGACCCATTTTCACCCACATATGCCTCATAATCGATAAAGCTAACAATCAAAACCCAATATTCAGGTTCGTGGAGTATTTCCGAGTTTCCAAAGATTTATTCAGACACCATTTTATATTCTCGATGGAAATTTGGGAGTAGGATCGTCCACAGTTTTACCTATCATTAAACTAGCGGCTGCCCTCAGATTTTTCGCTGAAGGCAGCTATCAAAAAGGAGCTGGAAATGACCTCTTCGTTGGAGTTGCTCAGCCAACAATGTCAAAAATGTTGTCTAAAATTATCGATGTTTTTGAGGAACAAATTTGCAAAACAGCGATTAAGTTTCCTACGAATGACGATGAAAAAAATGCAATTAAAATGGGTTTTTTCGAGAAGTCTGGAATTCCTGGTGTCATTAATTGTGTTGATGGAAGTCACATAAAAATAATCAAGCAGAAACATGATGTGCAGCATCTATATTCCAATCGTAAAGGTTATCACAGTCTGAACGTTATGATGGTATGTATGCTTAGTTTATCAATTTTGTACGAAGAAAATAATTTTAACTGAACCTTAGGTTTGTGACCATAAGATGATCATTCGATACGTCGATGCAAACCATCCTGGGTCTTCACATGACTCATTTATTTGGAACACAAGCGCTCTAAATCAAATGCTGGAAACACATTCCATTAATGGCGATCGGAATTCATGGATCTTAGGTGAGTACTAATGGGTTTCCGGTTAGCGTTGCCAACAAGAGCGTAGGATTGCTAATCGGGAGATGGCGAGTGGATTCTATATTTCCTGAGCATAGTGTGCATTGTACACAAACAAGATACAAACTCTTGCAATAGGGCATAGAAAGGCTTTCGATAAATAACTAAGAAAATGCTTATAGAACACATTGAAAAACTAGCAAAGTTATAGTTGGGATGTAGTACCATTGAAGGAGGTAAAGAAGAAAAAGAGCTACAGTCACATTATGCTCATATGGAATAATTTTAACTGAATTGAAGTTTAAGAAATTTGTTTTTAAATCCTTGAAAAATGATTACTTAATTTATATAAGAATAAACCAATTTATTTTCTATTCGACAGGTGATGCCGGCTACCCTTTGAAACCATATTTGATCACGCCTTATAGAATATCGGGAAACATGCAGCATAAAGTAACCGAAGATCTTTCCCCGCAAGATTATCCATCTTTAAAGGGCGATAGACTCAACTCATGGCAACCCACGGAGTACCCCGATGCGACTGTTTTTTATGAATTTCACGAAAAATTTTAACGAGTCTGTGAAGGACGATAGACCGCGTTGACCACCCCAAAGGAAAATACGGTGAAAATTTCAGGAAATTTTGAGAACTTGTCGAGGAAATTCGAAGAAATTATTCATGAAATGGAGAAATTTTCCTTTTCAATACGGTTTAATTTCCTTTGGAAACCCGGATAAAAAATATCATCAAAGTATACATTAGGGGCCATCCACAAAGTACGTCACGCTCCTAGGGGGGAGGGGGGGTTCCGAGCAGCGTGACGACTCATACAAAAATTTTAGAAGTTTAATACAAGAAGTGTGACGAAGGGGGGAGGGGGGGTTGTAAATCGCCAAATTTTGCGTGACGTACTTTATGGATCTTCCCTTATTTTATTGTTACAGCACTATTTAAAACATGTAGCGATGTAAAATAATTTGATGTAAGGCAGTGCGATGTATTTCGTTGTACATGCCAAATGAATATGATAAATTAGTTTTCTTTAATTAATTAAATTATAAAAAAAACATCTCAAATTTCACTCTGATTTGCATTATTTTATTTTTCCTAATTGAAATTGATATAAACACTTTTTTACAGGGTTTTTAGGGGTTTGCACTGGGCAGTGGCCAGCCTGGAAGTTCTGCGGTACTCTGCGAAAAGGCTGTTTCTCGAGTTTTTTTCTGGTTAATGATCACCGAGATAATTTCTACATCAGTGCCACACTTCATCTGTGAGGGATATCAGGCGTGAAGATGATGATAATGCCAGCATAGGCAAAGCATGTTCTTCTAGAACACGCCGCACAGAGCCAGGGCCTTGTCTTGCGGCATGGATACAGTTGAAAAACCAGGTCATGTAGCCCACGTTTTATAGCGTTTGAGTTGATCCAGTTGAATATTACCAGAAGGCCGCTGTAGCACTCTCGGCCGATCGTTAAGTTCTCCGCTACAGCGGTAAACACATAATCGATTCCCTGTAAGATGCTTTGGATATCTTGTATCTCACTTACTTTTATGAGGATCAGAGTAGAAAAGTAATCTGAAAACGGAATGGTTACGATTGATGATACACTCAACCCTCTTTTATTTGCAGTTTTTATACGTCACTTGTTTTACAGCCTCCTTTTACGACACGTGTGACGTAAAAAAGAATTTGAAACATTATTGACATCCAAAAGTAAGCCTTTCAAGAAGGCACTCTTAGAAACTCCAAAGAACAAAAGCAGATGCTTTGTATATTCATCATTTGCCTTCAACAATTGTTCCATTCCAGCTGTTCCAAGCTGTTCAGGCCTTTTGTTAAGCCACCCCAAATTTCGGAAAAGTTCTGCTTAGAGATTTGCATCCCTTCGCAGAACTTCAATCCTTTGGCAACATGTGGATTTTCCTCCATTCTCGTCACCAGCAACTGGAATTGCTTCCTGTTTGTGATTCGTATCCTGAAATTTTTGTTTCATTTAGACCGGGTTATATATAGATAGAAACAAATAAAACTTACTTTTTCACCTCCATTGCTACTCGACAGATGAAAACATCACGACTGTAGTCGTTACTTGAAAGTCACCCCACAGCGACATCCGTCGTTGAAAATCGACTGTCAGAATACAGTGAGTTCATTCCTAGTTCATTCACAACGACTCTTCTCACTGAATTCGACTCAGGGAACCGCCCAGACAAGCCGAGTCTACTCACCTCACGTCACTCTAATCGTGGAATAGACCTAGATGTCTAAAATTTGTAATTCGGACGACCTAACGGTGGATATTGTGTGCCGAGCAACATAAAAGCCATCAAATACCAATAACAATTATTATTTATTTATTCAGACTAATGCCGAAGTGGCCTGTACAGTACTGTCGTATTCCAGCCGAAAACGGCTGAATGGAATCCGCCGTTGAAGAGCGGTGCGACTGTTCGTTTTACTTTTATTGAACTTAGTATCGCAGCGCATTGCTACCAACACCATCCCATCTCATACGGCGGTAAGGCAGTACGCCAGCATTGCCATACTCCTGCCGCGCAACCTCTATCAGCCCCTCAGCAAGCTACCGATTCATTCAAAATTCAATATGTTTTCCTCTCATACTCCTCAAATACCCAGTCATGCACAGATTCTTTCACGATAGAGATCAATATAAGTGCATATGCAAAATTGAGAGTTCGAATCAAGTCTAAGTATAACTTGTCACATTGTACGGTAATTGGGGCACGCGAAATATGTGATTTCACCATTGGTATATTTGATTGCTTATGTTTAATGTACTATCCGCAATTCATAGTCTAGAATCACTTATACAAACTAAAATCATTAGCCGCTTACTCTGAATACTACAATCGTGTCTTGGAGCCTTGAATGGTAGTGCAGTCAGGCAGAGGCCTTTTCATCAGTGATAATGATGTGAGTTCTCTTCTTTTCGGCAATACTTTTCTGATGCGTTCCCTGTGACGCTGAGTCGTAGCCACGCTTACATTTAGCTAGCTAGGTATTTATTGAAAACAAAAGTATTCCAGATATCTGTAGGAATCGACTGCTGGATTCACTGAGTAGAAGTTTTTTCAAAACTATGAACGTGGTGCCAGTTTTATTTTGTTATGCCTCACTTCGAAGAGCAATAATAAAAAATACCACACATTATAATGATGGTATATAAACAATCTTATAACGGCTTCATTCTCGATAATTTTTACAAACAGATAGGCAATAGGCGTGATGAAGCTTTAGCTTGCCACCTAAAAGTGAATCCTATACCTGACCTTGATTAGAACTTAATAGATAATCACCGTAATTAATCAACGATAAAGCTACATGTTAGAACAGTTTAAAGCTATAGGCAACCTTGACAAAAAAATATAATGCAACAAACTAAGTTCTTTAGCAGTTTCCACTTTTACATTATACAACTTACATTGAGTTTGTAGTGTCGACACAGCTTAAAAACATTGACGAAACAATGACTTAGGTAAACAAAGTGATTTGACGAACGCATAACCTACACGTAAAAAAATAACCTTATATGTTTTGGCAAAAAACCATTCGAAAATACTTATACTCTTTATTATGCCACCTAATGAATGATCCCATACCAAAAAGCTAATAACATTCATAAGTTAATGAATGTATGTGACTAATGCGATGTATAAGTTTTTTCTTATACATATCATTAAGAGCCTACTTTGGCAAAAAGGTATTAGAAATATTAATAATAAATAACATTAAATTTTTTTACGTGTACACTCAGAGCAAACAAAGTCATTTAATTTTCATTCTGCTTAAATAAAAGTTGAAAATAGAACACTAATTCGCAATATTTTTTTTATATTTTCAATGTGGTCACAAAAAGCTAACACATTAAATAACTTATAATTGTACTATATGACTAAGTGGTCTTCAAACCACATCAGATGCTTCTAAGGCAAAAAAGAAGACATTGCATTTTAAACATTGCTTTTAATAACTAGAAAAACGTTGTACTAGAAATCTTGAAATTATCATTTTAGCCTTTGATCATTGACTAGTTTGCATTCAATTACATTTTGCATTAGTGTCGAGTCGATTCCAAATCCGAACCTCTCTCTCTATTATCGGCTTTGGATTGACTTGCGCTCTCATTGCCCCATCAAACGCTGCAAAATGAAAATGAAATGAAATTACTATAAAAAGCAATATTATTTATTGAGCAGTTGCAACCGATTAAAACATTATGCCGATACGATATGTTTTGTAAATTGAGATATAGTTACGACACAAATTATAAGTTTTATGTTTATTCAAGTTTATGCCACATATCCAATTTTGAGCTAAATAATTTAAAGCTAAAGAAGGATTCGATAATAAATTACTTTGATGTTTCCATGTGTTT
Source organism: Armigeres subalbatus (assembly GCF_024139115.2). Classification (NCBI taxonomy): domain Eukaryota; kingdom Metazoa; phylum Arthropoda; class Insecta; order Diptera; family Culicidae; genus Armigeres; species Armigeres subalbatus. The sequence goes on along the minus strand of NC_085139.1, from coordinate 6,324,131 downwards.
TAGTTAAATGCACTTGGGTCATTTCTTGCGCATTTTTTCTCAACTCAACTATTTTTACGTAGATTTTGGAATATACACGTTTTTACGCAGATTTCCCCAAAGATTTTTTCACGCGGTTTACGTGAAATACGCGAAATACGTGAAAACTGCAAAAAAAACGATTTTAGTTGAAGTCGTTTTTATGCGGATTTCGGGATAATTAGATATTGCATATGGTCAGGAAGCTATAAAAGTAGATATACTAATGACATTCTTTCCTTCAAGATACAATAATTAAACATTTATTCTCTTCCCGTAAGCAGAAATAATAACAAATTTAATTAAAAACTTCCAGCAAGAAATTATTCTCGATTAACATTCGAAAGCTATAAAGGTGACGAGTGTTTTTCATTCGACTTGAGTCGTTTTCAGTGTGCTATCGAGCTTCCATGATGCCAAAACATCTCGTTATTCTTGTACCTCCTCGAGCATACTCGAACGATGAGTCGTTTTCGAGATCGAATCGAAAGCCATAATGCCAAATATGTTCGACTCGATAGAATTACGTTCGAATCGAGATGCGCAATGCCACCCCAGTTTTCCCGAGCCGGTGACAATTAAGGATCCTATAATGAGAGATATGCAAATACTTTTCCAGATGATTTAGCAACGCTGTTACTTTTGTTAGCAAACGCTTCCAGCACTTGCCGCAGCGCAAAATGTTGAAGCTTGTGTATGACTTTGCATTTAATAACAATTTGGAATATGTTTGTCTGTCCACAAACAGCTTTTAAATAAGCATTACAATGATCGTTCGCTAATTGGGGCACGACCTCACCCCAACTAGCGAATGCCGTTCGCTAATTGGGGCGCTTTGACAAGCGTCAATGTTGTTTACTTTTTGCATTGAACAAAAGAAAATTTTACGCGCCAGAAAATATCGATCCTGCTTTTTAATTGGGTTTAGCTGCTTTTTAATTGGGTTTCGCCCCAATTAGCGAACCCCCAACTAAAAAGCGCCCCAACTAGAAAAACCCCAATTAGCGAACGTTCACTGTACATAAATTAGATTACTTCTACTCGCGAAAGTAAAACAAATTGTTTATTCGATGAAACTTTTCTTAAAATCTATCTCAATACCTCTCAACCTCGTCTCAATCTGCAACAATAACAATGTTCATTTGGCTCACGTTTTGACAGTTCTCAATGCTCGATTGGCTTACAATGGCCACTTTCGCATATCTCTCATTATAGGATCCCTAGTGACAATACTTGAAACGCAGTATTGTCTATCCGGAATAAATTTATACCGCTTTTTATACCGAAGTTGGATTTTTCTCCAGATACAGGCAACTTTCTCAACTTCGGAAGTAGTGCGCTGGATTCGCCTAAAGATGCGCTAAACAACGCATCAATTAGTTTGACAAATAAAACTTCGGAAGAAAGTTTGGTTCGGAAGTCCCGATTTCCGAATTCTAACTTGGTGCTACGCCGACAATATATGAAAAAAAATATAGCCCGGGACATCTTGGCTACGATCTGGCGATGGGCTGTCAATAGCCTGAGTTTTCCAAAAGGCAATCTCACACCTCGGGAATTTGGTCCGCGGATTTTTTCCCCATGTATTTTTGCATATGCGATCGCATCGATCTGGGAGCTGCGGATAGAGACGAAACGACTGTCAAAAAATCTCCAAAGCAATCTGTCAAAAAGTATCCATCGCATCGAGAGAGTTTTTGAGCATTCTGAGCGCAGCCGAGAGAGTACACGCGCAGACAGACGTTTAAGCTCATACATTTGAATTCGATTTTCTTGTGTAAATTTTCAAATCTAAATACGTTGGAATTGCATAGCACGCTAGCGCCGCCTATACAACTTATTGCTACATGAAAACTGACGTTTTGCCGATCGCCTTCTATCTCACCCACGTTTGCCACCCACCGAACCATGGAAGCAAAACAGAAACACTCAACAAAGATCTCCCCGCACGGCCGCAACAATCTTTTTTTATCTAAACGACTTTACAATCGACTTAAACAAGGTAGCTAAGCAAATCACTTTACTTGCAGTTCTTGCCAGCATATAGTAAAGAAATTGTGAAACACCGTGTATGTTGTTACCATCTTTTCGGAACATCTCGTTGGATATTTTACCTAGATCCTTGCTTTACATGCGTTTTTTGCGATTGTGCATGGTCCGAAAATTGTAGATTTTTTCATTGCAAATCCAACGAATAGTCCAGTCAATTAGGGCATGGAAAAGGATTTAAAATCAAAAATGAAGTAACTTGTCATGAGTAACATATATCATCTCGGGCGTGCTGAGCATTTTTCGATTCATTTTTCAACAGCGCGTGTGTGCGTGATCATGCATTTTTATGAAGAGTCTCATCCAGCAGATCCGATCAAGAAACTAAAATATTTTGATGAATTAAAAATCAAAACAAAACGGCAAATAACGTTTGCCGGGTTTGCCGTTTTGACATGTGGCGCCATCTCTTCGCTTATTGCCACTTGGAAACCCGACGGCCATGTTTTTTACACAAGTTAGCGAGTCGAACTTGAACGTCTGTCTGCGGTACACGTGTATATCAATTCATACTAATTATAGTTCATTTCTAAAAAAAAATAAATTATTTTGTGTCATTTCAAACCTATCGAGGAATTTTAATAAGTTAACACAAGACAAAATTTTCAAAACGACTTATCTGCTTTTGTAAACAAAGATTCAAACGACGATTTGACGAATCTGATAGCTCTCTCACGCAAACCATCACCATCAATAGGTAGGTGAAGGATGCCGTTACCTGTTGGTGGTGTTGGTATGCGTGGGAGAGCTATCAGATTCGTGAAATCTTCGTTTGAATCTTTGTTTACAAAAGCAGATAAGTCGTTTTGAAAATTTTGTCTTGAACAGCATGATTTAATTTTACGATCGGCACAATAATTTATGCAATTCAGTAAATCGACGAAATCTTTGAAATTATTTTTTAAAAGATAAACATAATGATAATTCGATGTGAGAAAATCGTAGCGTGTACATTGAACGCCTAGAGGAAATTTTCGGGCTTCAAGCAAAATATCTTGAAAATTAGAATCGATCGAGTCCGCAGCTCCCAGGCATCGATGTTTTCTGGATTTAAACACGGAAAATAAAAATCCCGGCCCCATTTAAAATGCACGGGGACCAAAATCCGGCAGAAAATTTTCCTGAGGTGTTGGAGCCGGGATTTTGATTTTCCGTGCCCAAATCCCGAAAACATCGCATACCTGGGAAAAAAAATCCGCGGACCAAATTCCTGAGGTGTGAGGCTATCTTTAAATATGATTTAAGCAATCGCGGAGTGTTGCTGTTCCGTGTATGCTTGTAAAGGGCTAACGCTGATGCACTCGGCTAAATTCACTTCCTTCAACAAAAATGACAACACTGCGATGACAGCTGATTTTCGCGCCAAATCAACGCAAACAGTCCAAGAGCCCGGTACCGATACCGAACAAGCGCGCGTTTTACGGCAACATCCAATTTTTTGGAGATATCAGTTGGTGTGACCACGAAAGTTCAGGGCAAAAACGTAAAATAGTCCACAAATTTAAGTTCAAAGTAGCCCCGATTGTGTTTGAGTCTAATCTGTTCAAGTGAATTCATTAGAAAGCATGGAGGGATTCGACGATGCAGGAGTATTCTTCTCGGACAACTTTGGCGACGACGGGCAGCAGCAGAACTCGAATCAGATCAACCTGCAGCAGCTGAAGAAAAAGTACCGAGAATTCATCCGGACCTTCTGCGAGGCCAATTTCAGTTATAAATATCGGTAAGCTTTTGATATGGCATTTTATTTTAGTTGGGATGAAGATCATTTTGTCTTTTGTGCAATTACAGAGATACCTTGAAGCGGAACTATCTGCTGGGACGATACTATCTGGAGGTGGAAATCGAAGACTTAACGGGATTCGATGAAACCCTGGCGGATAAGCTTTACAAGCAGCCGACGGAACATTTGCAAATTTTCGAGGAAGCAGCTAGAGAAGTGGCTGATGAAATCACGGCTCCCAGACCGGTAGATGAGGAGCAGATTCATGACATTCAAATTCTGCTCACTTCCGGTGCCAATCCGACAAATATTCGCGACATGAAGTCGGAATGTGTTTCGCGGTTGGTCAAGATCGGCGGTATAATTATTGCAGCCTCCGGGATCAAGGCTAAGGCGACCAGAATTTCAATTCAGTGTCGTTCCTGCAGCAATGTGATTCCGAATCTGCCGGTCAACCCAGGTTTGGAGGGTTACCAGCTTCCAAGAAAGTGTACCACGGAACAGACCGGTCGCCCAAGCTGCCCTTTAGACCCCTATTTCATCATGCCGGACAAGTGCAAATGTGTTGACTTTCAGGTAAGAGTATTGCAATAATGTTGCTAATGTCTCAAACTTTATCCAATCCCTAGAAGAATCTTATACGAATATTTTATTGTTAATACTTAATGTTCCATTTTCCAGGTGCTGAAGCTGCAAGAATTGCCGGATTTTATTCCCCAAGGAGAGATCCCTCGGCACATGCAGCTGTTTTGCGATCGTACCCTTTGCGAGCGAGTGGTTCCGGGTAATCGAGTTCTGATTCATGGAATCTTCTCGATTCGCAAAATTGGAAAGCCAAGTAGACAGGATGGTCGCGAGAAGGCCATCATTGGTGTTCGAGCTCCGTACATGAGGGTGGTTGGAATCACGGTTGACACCGAGGGCATGGGATCTATTTCGCGGTTCAGCAACATCACGACCGAGGAGGAGTCGCTGTTCCGCAAGTTGGGGGCCAATCCGAACATTTACGACACCCTGGCTGAAAGTTTGGCTCCGAGCATTTTCGGCTCGCAGGATATAAAAAAGGCTATCGTGTGTCTGTTGTTTGGAGGATCGAGAAAGCGTATGCCGGATGGGTTGAACCGTCGTGGTGACATCAACATTTTGCTTCTCGGAGATCCCGGTACGGCAAAGTCTCAGTTGTTGAAGTTCGTGGAGAAGGTAGCACCGATTGCAGTTTACACGTCCGGCAAAGGATCCAGTGCTGCTGGTTTGACGGCTTCGGTGATCAGAGATCCGGCGACGCGCAACTTCGTAATGGAAGGAGGTGCCATGGTACTGGCTGATGGCGGTGTGGTCTGTATTGATGAGTTTGATAAGATGAAGGAAGACGATCGCGTCGCTATTCACGAAGCTATGGAACAGCAAACGATTTCCATCGCCAAGGCTGGCATCACGACCACTCTTAACTCGCGTTGTTCCGTCCTGGCCGCTGCCAATTCCATCTTCGGTCGCTGGGACGATACCAAGGGTGAGGAGAACATTGATTTTATGCCAACGATCCTGTCCCGTTTCGACATGATCTTCATCGTGAAGGACGTTCACGATCAAACCAGGGATATTACGTTGGCCAAGCACGTCATGAATGTCCACATGAATGCCAACAAGACAACGCTGGAAACGCAAGAAGGGGAGATTCCGTTGGCTCAATTCAAAAAGTACATCAACTACTGCCGGATGCATTGTGGACCTCGCTTGAACGAGGAAGCAGCTGAGAAGCTCAAGTCCCGCTATGTGCTGATGCGCAGCGGTGCTGGTGAACATGAACGCATGGCGGACAAGCGCCTCTCTATCCCGATCACCGTTCGTCAGCTGGAAGCCATCATCCGTATTTCGGAGTCTCTTGCAAAGATGCAACTTCAGCCGTTCGCCACTGAAGCGCATGTCACGGAAGCGTTGCGCTTGTTCCAGGTGTCAACCCTTGATGCCGCCATGTCCGGTTCGCTGGCCGGAGCGGAAGGCTTCTCCACTGAAGAGGACACCGAAGTGCTGCACCGGATCGAGAAGCAGCTAAAACGTCGCTTTGCCATCGGCTCCCAGGTTTCGGAGCAGAGTATCATTCAGGACTTTGCCAGACAAACCTATCCAGAGCGGGCAATTCTGAAGGTGATCCACACCATGATCAGGCGCGGTGAGCTGCAGCATCGCCTCCAGCGCAAAATGTTGTACCGATTATCGTGAGCCGGTGATGTGGGCTAACTGTGTACCTTTTTCATTATATTTTTAGTTGCGTTTTGACCCATTTTTATATTACATAATTTTAGGATTAATTTGAATAAAAAAAAATCTTAAATTGATTATTGGTTCCTCGAATTGCCTAGTCCTGGATGGCTACCATTCTGTTTCTGAACGTGCACCGCGGACCAGCCATGCATTCGACGTTGCTTTGTTGATGTTTTCCAGCTCCAGTTGATGGAGGAGCGATGCGTTCTTCTAAAAGATATTTTAGTTACTAGATAAAGATTGTCGCTTCGGTTCCCTTTGTTCTGCTGTCCGAAACATGTGGTACATACCGGTCAAATCATATGGATTTTCCTTCTTTGACATTTAGCTCCCCTACCCTCGCCAGCAAAAGATGTTCCGGACAGCGACGACAGTGACAATCTTTATCTAGTAACTAAAATATCTTTTGTTCTCCTGCTTCCACAATGCGATCCCATCAACAGTTTAGATGTCGCAATTCAGCCTAATAGTCTTTCTGTACCAGAAATGGGCACTTAATCCGTGGACAGCTTCACGCACAGGGCGAAGATGTTTGTACGGAACTGCTGGCTCTGGAAAACACATATGGGAGACGGAATATACTTTTTCCATTTCCGATGTATCCCAGTCAAAAATAAATAAACTGGCGTGGTTTTCTCAATTCATCGCCAACCACGCAGTCTGCGCGGGGCCCGCAAATCGTCTTCCACCTGAACCATCTACCTTGCCCGCTGTGTACGTCGCCTTCTTGTTCCCGTCAGAACACTCTGCGCGTTTCGAAGAGACTCAAGAATGCCCCCGAAACTCAAACTAATCCGTATCAGTTTATCCTGAAATCCATTTTCGTGCATTAGCTGCCATAGTTGGCCCCGATCGATTGCATCATATGCGGCTTTGAAGTCAATAAATAGATGATCTGTGGGCACGTTGTACTCGCGGCATGTTTGCAATACCTGACGTACGGAAAACACCTGGTCTGTGGAAGAGCGTTCAACCATAAATCCGGCCTGGTACTAACCCACGAACTCTTTTGCGATTGGTGTTAGCGGTTTTAGCCGATAAGAGTATATCTTGTAGGCGGCATTCAGCAATGTGATTGCGCGGTAGTTGCTTCAACCCAGCTTATCGCCCTTTTTGTAGATGGGACACACGACACCTTCCATCCACTCCTGCGGCAGAACCTCATCCTCCCAAACCTTGATAATCACCCAGTGCAGAGCTCTAGCCAGTGCCTCACCACCGTGTTTAAACAGCTCTCCTGGTAGTTGGTCAACTCCAGGGGCTTTGTTGTTTTTCAGCCGGCCGATCTCCTCATGGATTTCCTGGAGATTCAAAGCCGGAAGCCGTATGTCCTGCACTCGTGCTCCCATATTAATTAACATACCGCCACCGTTGTGTACAACATCGCCATTCAGGTGCTCTCCGTAATGCTGACGGATTGGATCACTTCACGCTCGTTCGTAAAAAGGTTCCCGTTCATGCTCTTACACATTTCGGGCTGTGGCACGTGGCCCTTACGTGAACGGTTTTGTTACGTCCAATCAAAACATTACTCCACTTCGAGTATACAGTCCACCCATACAGACATTTGTAGTCACCCTCACATACAAACACACACACATTATATACACCATTTTTGTAAGAACAATTTTTATGTTGGAATAAAGTGAGCTTTCAACCCGTACGGACGCAAGAATTTTTTTTGGTTCCCGTCTTAGATCATCCAAGTTGTCCCAAGTGAGCTATTCGGAGGAACATTTGGTCCCATCGACCGGATTAGTGGACACTTCGATGGTGATCGGTTGCCGTTGACGGGATGCGGAAATAGCCGTGGAAAGCAAAAACTACGACGCGTGTGCTACGCACAAGCGATAAACGACGCGTTTCGGCGTGCTCTTTGTGGACGCCATATTGGCGATTCGAATGTTCGTGAACGATAAAACGCACCGGCGTTTTCTTTGTGGACGCGATAATTTGGCGATTCGGTTTCGGCGCGTTTCGGCGTGTTCCTCGTAGACGCCATTTTGGCGATTCGAATATTTGTTAACGCGATTTGACTTTATCTGTAGACGCCATATCTTGGCGAATCGATTGATCGCACACGTAAAACGGCGTGTTCTCGCGGACGCCGAGTTTTGTGAACGCTACTGAGCAGTAGCATGAAGCGAACGCCAGTGCGTATACGAAAAAAGCAAAGTGACGACAGTGCAACGCGGAAGAAAGATCGGATTCGAATCCGCTCTCCGTGAGCAATCAGAAAAAAACAGCACAAAGAAGGAGAAGAGAAGAAGAAAATGGAAGCGAAGATTCAAACATTGGTGAAGAAACGTGAAATAGTAAGAAGAAAAGATGCAAAGGTTTTTGTGGCGGTGTTGGATCCAGAATGGAGCCAATAACAAACAAGAACCACTCATTCCAGATGCAAGTGGAAACGATGTTATGATTTCAATGACTTCCAAAACGAAATCTACGACTTTCCTCTTAGCGAAGAGCGCCAAACGCAAGAAGAAAAATGGGTGTACAGGTTCGTGCTAATTGGGCACGGGCGACCTCAACGCCCCATTGCGAATGCCGTTCGCTAATTGGGGCGTTTTGACAAGCGTCAATATTTGTTTACTTTTGCATTGAACAAAGGTAAAATTTTACGCGCAGAAAATATCGATCCCGCCACAAACACGGAAACAAAATGTCAACGCGTTTTTGACATCACATTATGACGTTTAGCTGCTGCTTTTTAATTGGGTTTCGACCCAATTAATCAGTAGGAACCCCAACTAAAACGCCCCAACTAGAAAAACCCCAATTAGCGAACAGTCACTGTATATCGAATTCGAGCAGGTTTATAGCGACTTGATTGTTCAGCTGACACAGATGATCGAAGATACGATGAAAGTTGATCTTCAGCTAGCCCCCTCTCGACCACAGCCACAGAATCAGGTAATGCAATCGAATCTTCCGCCGTTGAAGGTACCATTGCCTATACTTTCGACGGTTCATATGAGAATTGGTACGCCTTCCGCAGTATGTTTGAGAATATTATGGCCCGTTACAACGCAGAATCGCCGGCTATTAAGCTCTACCACCTTCGAAACGCGTTGGTAGGAAAAGCAGCAGGTATAATAGACCAGGATATCATCAATAACAATGATTATGCCGAAGCCTGGAAAACGCTTCGAAATAGATTCGAGGATAAACGGCTCATTGTCAACAAGCACATTGAAGCTATTCTAAGCCTTCCAAAAATTACTAAGGAAAGTGCTGTTGATCTACGAAGAATGATCGATATTTGCAACAAAAATGTCGATGCACTCACCAAACCTGCCAGTCGTTGGGTTGGGTGAGATGGTTATCTTGAATATTCTAACATTAAAAATGGATTACGAGACACGGAAGGTTTGGGTGAGCTTCCCAAGTACACAAATATGTTGGACTTCTTGAATGACAGATCCAAAGCTTTGGAGAAAATTCAACCAACAACAAAGACGTTCACTGAGCCGGCGAAGCTAAATCGATCGGCAGTAAAGACAGAGTTGAAAGGTCATGCGCTCATCACTGCGTTCATTGCAAAAACCGCATCCATTTTGGAAATGTGATGCATTCAAGAAGGCTGATTTTATTACGCAAAAATCCATCATGCTTCAATTGTCTACAAAGAGGACATACAGCAATCGATTGTAAATTAACACATACGTGTAAGAAGTGTACCCAGAGACATCAGCTACGTTGCTTCACCAGGGAGAACCGAAATCAATCAACCACACCCCTGCACAAAGAAAATCAGCAAAAAAGGACGATGTAGAATCCAGTTCCCACCATTAAATGGAGTACAACCACCACGCTTTGCACCGTGGGTAAAACAGAACAGACACAGGGTCTACCAATTGCGACGGCCGTGGTATACGTTCATGGAAAAGGCCACTCGAAATTTGCTTGTCGAGCTTCGCTGGACTCAGCTTCCCACTTACACTTTGTTACGGAACAGTTTGCCACTGTTTGAAACGAAAGCCTGCATGCTGTGTCATCTCTGGAATCAATGGACAGCAAGTTAACATCAAGTTCAAACTTCATACGTTTTATGTCCTTGAGAATTACTTAGAGTCAGGCTTGGAGTCTTGCTATTAACCGTGATATCGGGGAGTTCAGGCAAGAAACGACTGATCGGTTACGAGTCTACAGAACTAATAATCCTTTTATTCGTGTTATATGGTCCGATGCCTCGCTTGTACCTTGAAGGTAAACATCGCAGGCGAGATTTCTGACATTACTCGTTCTTATCGAATGCGCAGGGTCGTACATAACAATTCTCCCTTCAGGAGAAGTTCTATCTTACTATATCTTGACATTTGTCAAATCTTTGATCGAATTCATAAACTAGAAAATGAGTTGTTAACATATAACAAAATCATATAATCAATTCGAAATTCAATTTTGAACTATATGCTTTATCTGTATCATCGTATGGCCTTTGAAATTATTTATAATAACAATAATCATCACTTTTGTTCGATTTCTTTTTACGTTTAGATTTTTCTAACACTTGGGCTTTTCCTCAACGTTTTGGTGCTTCCGCTTTTTCACTGCTTCCCCTGGAAAGCCCACGCCTTCAAATCTTCACGGCCTTCCTCTTGTTCTGTCGGCGCCTCTGGCATATGGTTCGTCTGTACGCCGGGCTCTAGCCTACGTATTAAAGATCGTTCGGCCTTTTGCCAGGATGCCGCGTCCTTGAATCTTGATCTGCTCCCGATGCACCATTACGTTTGTGCTTCCAATCCGTATCTGTGTCACTTTCGTCCTCCGAATCCACCGTCCGCATTCTGCTTAGCAATTCGTTGATGTGTCTATCCGCTGATGGCCCCAGCTTTGTAGCCAGCTATCACCCAAATTTACTGCATCGCAATGCAAGTTTTTTAATTTAAAGCATTTTTTTTAATATGTCTCTTAACGCCACAGTAGTTGCAGACCATCTGTGAATAATCAGGACGCTGCCTTCCATTTACGTTTTCCCTTCTTCCTCGCGAACTAGAATAATACCGTCCCCTTTCTGCCTGCCCTGTCCTTTCGTAAGGTCTGTAGCCTAACCTGCTCTTTACTGGACCACGGCTGCTCCCAGCTGCTTCATCTCTCTGGTGTGGGAAGTTATCACTGAGGCTTCCCACGGTACACAGCGGAACCGACACAACTCCCGGCGGGGTATTTCGGACGCGTAAAGTGGACGAGAAAACACAAGCGATTCGCTCTCCGCGGTGGTCGTTTTATTTACTATTTACATACATACACATGACAACAACAACATATATTCACAGGGCTGGTGAGGGATGACAAACATCGCAAACATAAATTAGACTGACCCAACATTCAACACTCCTCCCCTCCACGGTTTCATCACTGAGTTAACACAAAGTCCATAGTTTACATACACAAAGTCAATAGAGTTTTATTTGGCTTTTGCACACAGTCGTTTCAGAACTTCCCTACACCATCTCCTCCTGCTTGGTCTTCTTTACCGCTTCGTTGTCTTCTTGATTCATCCGGCACTTAGCATCGGTATTGATCTTCAGTCCACACAGTCATCGTAAAGTTTTCTTCTTCTTCTAAGCTCCTCCTCAACAGAACGCTCGTCTGAATTTCTGAGCTTCCTGCGGCTCTCACAGCATACAATCCACCACAAAGTTGGGCAACAGCTTCCACTTTCTTCTTGCTTACAATTTCGCATCTGGACTTCACAAAGTTCACATTTAGTCCGTTTTGTGCTAGCTTCCGGACCGAAATCAAACCACTGTCCAGTCCCGGAACATACAGCACACATCTTTCACGATCACTTCATTTACTTTTCCGTTACCATCGATGCACTTCAACAGACCTTTCCTATTCCGGCGGATTGTGCCGTGGGTGGACCATTCGCCAAGGTCACATCCAGCTTTACGCTTTCGTCCATCTCGCTGAAAAAATCCAGGTTGCTGGTCATGTGGCTCGAGCAGCCACTATCCACATACCAGCTCTTCTGCTGCCGCTTCCTCCACGCCGAAACATATTCAGTTCCCTCTTCGCTGCCGTTTTCGCTTCCGGCTCGTTCATCTTCTCTGCAGCACTGGGCAATTCACACGGATGTCCCTGGTTTCCAGCACTGGTAGCATATCCGCTTTATCATTCGCTGTCTACCTCTGTTCAGCACTTTCAGCGCTCGGTCATCGCACTCACCGGAAACCCCTCGCTTCTCCATTCGTCGGTGGTATTCGTCCAACAGCCGCTGCTTCACGAACTCAATCGTCTGGTCGGCATACGACAGCCTATCGAAAAGCTCTTCGATTTTGAACAAGTGCTCCTCCATATCCGCACCTTCTTCGTAGTTCAGGCTACAGAGCTTCTTCAAAAGCGACACTCGCGACGTAACTGTAGCCTTTTCGTGGTACTTTTTAAGCTTTTTCCACACTTCGACCGCCGATTTGGCGTCTCTCACCAAACGGCAGCAATCTGATTATCTTCCACATTCAGAATAATCATTGCCCTCGCCTTCTGATCTTCTTTCGACCATGCTGCGGTCACTGGCTCCGGTTTCTTCTCGTTAACCGTATGCCACGGTCGACACTGATCAGAAGCATTTCCTATTTAATCTTCCATGTTTGGTAATTCTATTACCCAAACGCGCAATCAGAAAACTTTCTTACCTCATTTCTATTCCGATCGTTTTTCTGGCTGACAGCCTGTACTCAAATTAATCGAACGCGAACACACAGTCACTTCGATCACCACTGCTACAATTACGGCCTGTAGCCTGACTCGCGGCACAAATGGTAGTTTTCAGTACGGCCAACACCTTTGGCTTCTGAACTCGGCCGACAACTGGATAACAGCCTAACCAGCCCTACTAAATACCAGACCCAGAGACAGGTGCTGCTTTCACTTGCTTCCAAACAATTTTTGCTGCATTTACCACCCCAACAGTCCGGAACGAATGTATTCCCTTGCCGAACAAATGACACAAAAGGAATTGCGCGAGACAGCTTCAACACTCCACGACTGTTTTATGAGCAACTTTTCACCCAGATTTCGCTGTTTTCTTCCACTTGCACTGGGCCCAATAACCTGTGGGAAGTTATCACTGAGGCTTCCAATGCACGGTACACACATCGCGAACTGACACAACTCCCAGGGTATTTCGGACGCGTAAAGTGGACGAGAAAACACAACGATTCGCTCTCCGCGGTGGTCGTTTATTTACTATTTACATACATACAATAGACAACAACAACATATATTCACAGGGCTGGTGAGGGATGACAAACATCGCAAACATAAATTAGACTGGCCCAACATTCAACATCTGGTACCTATCTGCTAAACTGTAAACTTTTGCCATTCTACCCAACGCAGTCCCATATTCTGGTCTGGGCAGTTGTCCGGATCGCAGCAACCATTGCAGAATCCTGGGAATTTCAGCCGTGCCCGCATTTGCCTTTCGCTACTTCCCATGTAGCAACTATTTTTTTCAGCTGAAGTTTAAGCTTAACTTTTCCTCACTAAGGAGTCTCTGTCGTAAATGTTTCTCTGCAACCTGCAATAATGCGATCAAGAACTGCGACCTCCTAAAATTATCGAAGTTACAAACTCCGCTTGCGGAGTGCAAGGACGAAATCCTTAAAGTAGTCTCTCATCAGGTTGTTGCACTCTGATGCTTAATTTATATCTTTGCACTATGAGCGAATCTGCCTTTGTCTAAGCGGTTTTTCAACTTGGCTACCTAGATCATCAAATGGAATTTCATCAGTTCCCCGGGATATAAAAGTTTAATTTCTTCAAAATTATCAGGCCACTAAGGGTTATAAAATATTTTTTCGTCATCAGTTATCTTATTCCTACTTTAAAAATATCTGAGTCGTGTAAACCAATCATTGAAAAGCTGTTACCCTGCGATATGGTTCAACTATGCAGAAGCCATAGCGAGAGTGACTCAATCGATGCGTGGCCGTTGCCAAACTCGCGACCTTTGCTACACGTGAAGGAGGAAGACCGATGGAAAACTTTACGCTGAAAACTTTTGGATATCAAAGGTTCTGAATTCGGTCCGACAGCCTTGCTGATCTTCACCGTCCTTTGGCTTACGGTGAATGAAGGTTAACCACAAATGCGCCTTTCAACGAAACTAATCAACAGCTTGTAATCTGGAATTCACACCAAATAGCCTTTCGTTTCCTCCGATTTATAAGCCTTCAACCACTGCGACTCACCAGGCGGTTGCGATATGCTCACTGTAGTATTATAGATTGTACGATTTCACAGCAACGGCTGGTTTCTTTATCACACTTCACTAAGCACGCGTATTCTTAGATTATCCTTCGTCCGCCACTTTTTATGTCCTTGAGAATTACTTTAGAGTCAGGCTTGAGTCTTGCTATTAACCGTGATATCGGGGAGTTCGAGCGCAAAACGACTGATCGGTTACGAGTCTACAGAACTAATAATCCTTTATTCGTGTTACATGGTCCGATGCCTCGCTTGTACCCGAAGGTAAACATCGCAGGCGAGATTTCTGACATTTCGTTCTTATCGAATGCGCAGGGGTCGTACATAACAATACGAAGGTGGAATCGAGAATTAGCGAGTTTTCTACGAATCCATTAGAGCTGCTAATAGTTCCAAAAATAACTGGAGACCTTCCCTTGGCTAAATTCGACGCGAAGATTGTACACATTCCGACTGGCGTTGTTCTGGCAGATCCAGCATTCAATTTGCCAGACAGAGTTGATCTATTGATTGGTTCCGAAGTTTTCTTCAAGCTTCTGAAATCGGGTCAACATGAATTCGAGGATCATCATCCTTTTCTTCAAGAAACACAATTCGGTTGGACTGTAAGGGCATCTTTAGTAGAGTTATAAACTGTATGGGAGTTAGGAAATGAAATTGAAACTGTAAAAATGCCATCTTCAACAGACGTTATAGTTTTCAAAATTCGAACAGTTTCGTCGGGGAATTTATAACTGAATACTGTTTTAGTTGTATTTTTTGCACGAATGCAACAGATTATACTCGAGTTTTATTTCGTTCAAAACAATAGAAGATGACGTCATCAGCTACAAAAAATACTATTTCATCGACATCATAACAGTATGACATTTGAATTGGTCTCGGAAGATTATTTTTTCGTTTTCCAGTATAAAACATGTGGAGCTTATAACTGCTACTGAATATGCATTTCGTGTTTTATATCTTTGACAGTTATAAAATGTAAAACTCGGGAAATAAATGTAACTATAACTGTAACATTACTAAAGATGCCCTAAGCGGACTAGTTCCTATCGGATTCCACACTGTAAGAAACAGTTTAACAAAAGATATTTTAGTTACTAGATAAAGATTGTCGCTGTCGTCGCTGTCCGGAACATCTTTTGCTGGCGAGGATAGGGGAGCTAAATGTCAAAGAAGGAAAATCCATACGATTTGACAGGTATGTACCACACATGTTTCGGACAGCAGAACAAAGGGAACCGAAGCGACAATCTTTATCTAGTAACTAAAATATCTTTTAGTTTAACCAATATGGTTGAAGAAGACAATTTGAACAGAATTCTCTTCAAATTTTACGAGGTGGAAACATGCACGGAAACATCGATCAACGGAAAGGAAGAAGAGTCCTGCTTGGCTCATTTCAAAGCGACTTACCAGCGGAATTTGGCAGGGCGCTACATTGTGAGGATTCCATTCAACGATTTAAAATTGAAGCTGGGTGATTCCCGGATTATGGCGTTTCTTATCACTCGAGAGGCGGTTAGATCGAGACCCTTTGTTGAAGGAGCAGTATAAGGGCATTTATTTGTGAGTATGAGCACTTGAATCATTTACGCGAGATGACACCCATCGATCAGTGAGGATGCAGGCAGTGCCTTCTACCTGCCTCACCATTGCATCTTGAAGCCATCGAGTAGCACCGCAGCTACGCCACAGCGTTGTCTTCGACGGATCACCGGAGAGCAGTACTGGTGTTTCCATCAATCAAGCACAGCGTGCCGGTCCCACAGTACAAAAGACCTTACTTCCATTTCAGCTCAACTTCTGATCGTACCCGTTACGCGCTATTAGCGCCGACATTCTAAGAATGTATCGACAGGTGGCGATACATCCTGACGATCAACCATATCAACGGATACTTTGGAGAGAGAATAGTGATCAGCCATTGAAGGTGCTATAGTTGGACTTAACAGTGACGTACGGTTTGAAGTCGTCACCACTTTTGTATAACTATGTCTTACTACAACTAAGTAGAAGATGATGGTCAAGCGTTTCCCCTGGCAGCGCACGCTATCAGTAGGTCAAGTGTTACATTGACGATATGCTTTCAGGCGCTGAAAGCGTCCCCAAACTATTTGATTTGAAAGAGCAAATGGACGATCTATTGGCCAAGGGAGGATTCAGCCTCCATAAGATCTGTCGTCAAACTCCATTGAACTACTGGAAGCGACTCCGGAACATCAGCGTGAAAATAGTCTGGATATCACAGACAAAACCAACAATATTCCAATTAAAACTCTGGGAATCGCATGGCAATCACTCAACAATATCTTCAGAAGAAGTATTCCAACGCGAATGAACCAACGATAGGCTAACTAAACGAAGTATCCTCAGTGAAATCGCCCAAAATTTTCGATCCTCTTGGATTACTTGGGCCGAGATTTTGACTACAAGCAAAACTTTTGATGCGGGAGTTAATTGAATCAAAATATGGGACGATCCGGTACCACCAAACATTGCAGTACTGGAGCTCATTCCGCGAAGAATTAAATTCACTTCTGGCGGCATGGATTTACCTGGGCGTTTTATCGTGGACGGTGCTGAAATTGAGCTTCATGGGTTTTCGGATGCATCCGATCAAGCGTGTGGCGCTTGTGTCTACGCGAGGTTCAATTTTACACGATGGAACATCACAACTAGTGTTGATGTGCAGTAAGTCAAAAATTTTGTCAGAAGAAGAAGAGGAAAAGCCTAAACGATATCCACTCACGCGCAGAATTAGAAGCTGCATTGTTGCTTGCCAATTTGCTCAAGAAAGGTAACTTCAGCGCTTGATTGTACTTTGCTTCAACGACTTTATGGAGTGACTCACAAATCATGCTTGTTTTTTGGATAACCAGAAAACCAGAGCAACTACTAGTTTACGTAGCAAAACCGAGTGAGAAAATCAGAAATATCACCAGTGAGACTGATTGGCGAGTACATACCTTCATCATCAAATCCAGCTGACCTCATTGCAAGAGGTATCACACCGAAGCAAATAATCGATCACAAACTTTGGTGGACTGGGCCACCAATTTTGTGCATCATCGAATCACTTCAACTTCTGACGGACGATAAATTGCCAGAGTTGAAGCACACATCTTTAGCAGCAACTAAAACTGCAACTTACAGATTAGAAATATTCGATCGTGTCAGTCAGTATTCAATTGTTGAACGAGCAATGGCTTACACGGAAACAAATTCATTTATATTGAAACAAAAATACCGCTTGTTACTTTTAAATAAAGATTTATTTTTGAGTTTACCTTGAATATTGTTATTTCGACAAGAATTGTCATGCTGATTTCAACTAGAGAATATTATTGTTTTCAAAATATAGTTAAATTGAGCTTTTCCGAAAAGCTCAAAAGGTAATTACAGATATACATTTGATGATGGCCTATTGATTAATGAAAATAAACAAGCTTCATCAAAACAGGCTTTTTTTCATCTGTATGTAATAAGCAGACATCGTAATTGACATAATAAAACATATGGATATTTAAACCGTCTAAGACGAATTAAGTACTGTCCATTTAATTCCACCAGTTAATTTTCGTTATCTTTGCAGATACGTATTTCGACCACAACTGTGTGGTCGTCTTCGACTTGACCTTGACTTAAGTCGACTTCGGTCGGACTCGGTCGAAGTCGAGTCAGTCAAGTACATAAGATTACCACGATTTGACGGTTGTGGTCGAAATACGTATCTGCAAACTAGAATAAATTAAAAATGAACAGTGTAACGAAACATGGATGAAAATTTAATTGTCTTAGACGGTTTCAATAACTATTCCACTAAACGAGCTTAATATATTTTTCTGATATGGATATTTTAAAATTGTAATTTTATTGCGTGGATGGGTGAAAATAGCATTAACAATGTCAAAAATAAACTTGTTTTTAAACATTGGATGGGACATTTCAGTAAGTTTTACTTGAAATGTGTTGTGGTAAACAAAGTTGTGTATCTGTGGAAAAATTTGATAATCCAGGAAATGGACAAGATTTTGCCGGTGGGAAAGTTAATGTTTCCGATAAGGTACGTTGCTGCAATTTCTGATGATCATAGACTCTCAAAAGTTTATTATAATGTTGGTTTCAGATGCCGAAAACTGCGCGGTGGACAAAACAGAATCCACCATTCAGAGGAACTAGAATGGGGAACATGAAAATCTGTGGAAATGATTTTCTACGTTCCGTTCGACATTGGGGTGAAGATTGGAAATGACGTAAGTACGCTATTCATTCTCATAAATAAATATTTCAGCAAATTCAGTTTTGTTTCAGATCTCATCAGCACACTCGGGATCACTGCCGATTTGTATTCACGGAGATGGAATGAGAGAGAATAAATGAAATATGTTTCTCCAAATTCTCATGAAAGAAAACATGTATTTGAAATTTGAATTTCTATTTTAGATCGCCATTCAAACGAAATTTATTTGAAATGAAAATAAAAAACAATAAAAACTATTATTAAAATCAAAATCTTACCACTATTTATTTCAAAAATAAATATTATAATATCCAAAAGAAATTTCTTTTAAAAACAACAATATTATTATTACATTGAAGACGGTATAGGAGCTTTTCAATATCGGTAAGCTTTTGAAGCTTTTATGAAAACAACAATACAATGTCAAATTCTTGTTGAATTTATATCAAATATGTTTACATTTACAAGAGATTTTTCTGCGTGTATGTGGTCAGATTTACTGATTACATTCGAAGTCGTCGAAGTCAATTGACGAAAGGGTCGCTTACTGTGAACGAACTCAAACGGGCCACACTTTTGATCGTTCGATTAGTGCAGGTTGAAGTTTTCCAATCCGAAATTCAACTGCTGAAAAAGGATCACACTTCTCGACACCCACTCCGTTGTCTGAACCCCTTCATTGATATCAACGATTGAATTCTCCGAGTGGGCGGCAGAAATAAACATGCAATCATTCCGTATGATAGTAAGCACCAGATGTTACTACCGGAGAGACATCCACTAACTGTTACCCTTATACGGCATCTCCACAAGCGCAATCATCATCTCGGCCAGCGTGGATTGTTAGCTGTTGTACGGCAGCGCTTCTGGCCCTTACGAGCAAAGAACGTTATCAAGAAGATCATTCACCATTGCATTCCGTGTTTTAGAATGCGACCATCACGAGCTACTCAGCTTATGGGGAATCTTCCGGACTATAGGGTCCAACCCGCGCCGATTTTTTCTACAACCGGAGTCGATTTCGCTGGTCCATTCCTTTTCAAATCATTGACGCAGGCAAGGAAACCCATGTACACCAAGGGGTATATTTGCGTTTTTGTATGTATGAGTACACGTGCGTTGCATCTAGAACCAGTATCGAACCTGACGAGTGAAGCATTCTTGGCGGCGCAACAACGATTCGTGAGCCGTCGCGGTTTGCCTAGTAAGATGATATCTGATAACGCCACCAACTTTGAAGGAGCGTGTAATGAGCTTGAGCGCCTATCGGCACTTTTCAAGGAAGAACAGTTGCAGAAAAAACTAGATCAGTTTTGTACTCAACGAAGTATTGAATGGTCTTTTATTCCGCCTAGAAGTCCTCATATTGGTGGAATTCGGGAGACAGGTGTAAAGTCGGTTAAGTTACATCTTAAGCTGATTTTAGCCGAGCACAGATTGACGTTCGAGGAATGTGCCACGGTACTCTCCCAAATTGAAGCTATCTTGAATTCAAGACCTTTAGTTCCGTCATCGGATGATCCGAACGATATCACGGCAATTACTCCTGCACATTTTATCATCGGACGCGAGTGTCAGGCCATTCTCGAGCCATCATATTCGCGAAGTCGAAGCAAATTTTGCTCTTCCCTCCTATGAGAAACCCCATTGCTATCTGTCAGAGTTTGAGTGAAACATGCGGCCGCCATCTCCTCCTCTCTGTTGCTCTACTGTAAAAGCCCATAAAGAACTGTCATTGTTTGTGTGAAGAATTTTGCTTCGACTTCGCGAATGGTAATATCCCAGTTGGACGTTTGTCACGAATGCAATTTCTACAGGACCTGAAACAAAAATTTTGGAAAATATGGATGACAGATTATTTGCAAGAACTTCAACGCCGACAAAAGGACTACAAGATCACCCGATTCAAGCCTGATGCTCTCGTGTTAATTGTCGACGAGAATCACCCTCCTCTTCAGTGGTCATTGGCACGGATCATTGACATGCATCCAGGAACCGATGGTCTCACGCGTGTGGTGACCCTGAGGACGAATGCCGGGTTCGCTAAGCGAGCAGTTAAAAAAAATTGTTTGCTTCCTTTGGATGGTGAAGATTTGGTGACGATTGATGTTACGTCCAATCAAAACATTACTCCACTTCGAGTATACAGTCCACCCATACAGACATTTGTAGTCACCCTCACACACAAACACACACACATTATATACACCATTTTTGTAAGAACAATTTTTATGTTAGAATAAAGTAAGCTTTCAACCCGTACGGACGCAAGAAATTTTCTTTGGTTCCCATCTTAGATCATCCAAGTTGTCCCAAGTGAGCTATTCGGAGGAACAGGTTTAATTTCTCATAGTATTTTCGTGCGTTGTTAGCGCGATACAGACGGAGCGTCTCTTCACGGTCTCGATCTTCTTGCTGGCGCTTTTTCCTCCGAAAAAACGTGTTTCGTCTGTTCCGCGCCCGTTTGTATCGTGCCTCGTTCGCCCTCGTGTGATGTTGCAGAAATCTCGCCCATGCTCAGTGATGGGAAATGTCAAAAAAATGTCATGGCATTGCTATTACTAATTTCGTAATAACTTTTTCCAAAAGTAATTTACAGTTCGGATTTTTTGATCAACATGTAGTACTTAAAGGGTCCTAGAACTTTGTCGAACAGATCATTGTTCTAAATACAAAGTGTGAGCCATGCGAGCGAGATTAAAGAAATGTCACGGAATGTCATGACATTAATGTCATCTGACACTAATTCGGCTCTCACGCCGCCAATATCATATTTAGAGAAATTACCTATTAGAAAAAGTTTTCGGGTCATTTGAAGGCTACATGTTTATATGCAAAACATTATTGTAAATGATTTGTGAGAAAAGTTATTAGCAAGTTAGTCCCATGACATCGATATGACATTTCCCGTCACTGCCATGCTACATTTTTCTCTTCTACTAACTGCTCACATTCGCCATCATACCAGTCGTTTCTCTGATCCGGGGGCAGCGTGCCTAGTTACGGTGCTTCCCGTGCTTCCAATGGCGGATCGACGCTGCGCCTAGCTGCTCTTCCGTTGGGAGTGCCACTTCCAGCTGCTGCGTGTACCCAAGCAACCAGAAGTTCAGATTTTACTTAAATTTACTCTTATCTGAAATAATTGGTTCACTATGGTTCACATCAAGTTCCAAGCATCCTTAACGGAACTTTAAAGTTCACTTAAAGTTCCGTTACATACAAAAAATTACTTAAAATGAGAGCTGATTAAGCCAAAATAGCCCTTCTTATCCGAACTTCTGGTTGCTTGGGTAGTCTTGGGCTAGTCTACCAATGTTAAGCCGCTATGCGTTCGACTACGACGCGTGTTGTACACCGTCGAGAGTTTTGAGCGCAGACATTCTGCAACGAGGTAGTGGTCGGATTCAATATTCGCACTGCGGTAAGTGCGTACGTTCGTGATGTCGGAGAAGAATTTACCATCGATTAGAACGTGGTCGAATTGGTTTTCCGAAGTTTATGCATCGTTGGCCGTTATCATTCGATACGGTGTACAGACTATCCGGTCTGATGACCGATCTATATATTTCTTCCCTTCCAACCTGTGCGTTCATGTCGCCGATGGAGATTTTGACGTCGCGCAGTGGGCTTCCGTCGTATGTCTGCTCCAGCTGTGGGTAGAACGTTTCTTTCTCGTCGTCGGGTCTTCCTTCGTGTGGGCAGTGCACGTTGATGATGTTATAGTTGAAGAAACGGCCTTTTTTCCTCAGCTTGCACAATGCACATCCTTGCGTTGATTGGCTACCACTCAATCACACCTTGGCGCATCTTACCCAGCACTATGAAGCCGGTTCCCAGCTCGTTGGTGGTGCCACAGCTTTGGTAGAAGGTAGCCGCTCGATGCCCGCTTTTCCACACTTTCTGTCCTGTCCAGCAAATTTCCTGCAGCGTCACGACGTCGAAGTTCATCTTAGATCATCCTGTCGCAATCTGCGAAATCTAGCGACTTGCAGTTCCCTGTTCCAAGCTTCCAATCGTGATCCTTTATTCGTCGCCTAGGTCTTTGCCGATTATATCGAATCGTGTTATCTCTTATGTAGTTTGCAATTTATGGTTTAACAGGCGACTTATTGTCAAATCAACAGGCATCACTTTTGTCAAATTTATTTAAAAAAATTAAGCACATGAGAAACATTTATATTCGAATGGGAAAAATTTAAAAGCGCGCTGTATGGAGGAAGACGGTAAATGAAAGAGACGAACAAACCACGAGTTGCAGCAGCATATTGGAAAAACCATTAATAGTTCACACCGCGAAAATCTAACGATTACGATGAGCCGGACACGTAGTCAGAATGTCGGACAAAAATCCGGTTAAAATGGTTCTCGATATCGATGAGCACAAGAAGTCGATGTGCGTAGCGAGCAAGGTGGATCGATCACGTGGAAGACGATTTGCGAACCATTTGTAGACTGCGTTGATTGCCTGCGTTGTATAGCTATGCCCCGAGCTGATTGGAGTCCACGTTTATGTACTGCAGATGCCACTCAGGCCATAGTCTGAATGAATAAGAATTCTTCAAATTGCAGTTACAATCCTTAGCGATCGAGCGTAGTCTATAAGTCTATATGAGCTGATAAAATCCAGTTAAAATAACTCAACTAATAAGTTCATGGCAATCCAATTCTAGTGATGAAAATATTAATTTACAATGTTCTGAAAAATTCACATGTGAAGATATCGATTTGAAAAATGTATTGGAGGTAACCACTTTCCCTTGGATGGGACTCGAACTCACGACCCTCAGATGACATCCAAAAATGGCAAAAAGTACATTAATTGATTGATTTTAACTCGGGTGCAAGTTGCTATTCCAGAATTGGGAAATTAATGCATCGATATTCTTAAAAAATATTATACATATAAGTATAACTTGAACTGTACCTAAGTATCTACATATTCATAGAACATCTTCCTACTGGCATGATGTAATTCTCCCGTTGGCAAACACATCTCAGGCTAAGACAAATCAAGTGTCAATTAATTGCTACCGAGCCGACTGGATTATGGAATGCGGTTCGATCCACTTCCTATCGATTTTAATAATCCGAGAACGAGATTCTTGGCATCGATTTCTACTCGTCGTCATCCATCGCGAGAGTGCGCATCCATTTGACCATTTGGGAAAATATGTTCCTTTCCATATAGCCATCGCCTTCCGACCCATGTTACCAAGTGCTCATCTATTTTTATGACCCGCTAGAAAGAAAGTTGTAACAGCGACGGTCATGAGGATGTTTTTCAACGGTTCCCCGCCTGGCCCATCCTGCTTATTTTTGCCGGTCCATTTACATACACGCAGAGAAATAATGTGGTAAAACAGTTGTAACGAGCTTTCAGGGTTTTATTCGGATATTTAAATGTGATCTAATGACCTACCAGAAATTCAGCGAAGTATATATGAACATATATTTGTTCTCTCTGATTGCAAGTCCTTAGATTTCTACAATTTAATGTAAGCCTGATTTTTTTTTTGGTGTAACTACCATGAATGGACGGCCACCCGTCAAGTAGCATCATGCATGTCGTTATCCCAAATGGAAATGAAAAATTAAAACACAACCCAAAAAGCATGCATGTCTGTTTGCTGCAAAATATTTTGCGGCTATTGCGTACAAATATGTGCCAATTGACATGCCTAGACCTGTAGACAGCCTACTAGATATAGATGTCCCCAGCGCTCGCCGAAAGTGGTGCAGCCCGAACGATCTCGGTGATGTGGACAGCTTGGCGTCGCAGCAGCATGCGCTGACGACGATGAAACGACGCGACTAACCATTTTCGGCCAAATGTGCGCGGATTGCTCCCTCAGCCAGCGATGTTCAAATGTAGTCCAATGTTCGCTACCGACCGCACCCACGTCATAGGAAAATGGAAAAGAGAGTGCGCATCTTCTTCTTTACTGTGATCGTACCACAACTAAAATAACATTGACACTACACAGCTTAATAGGAATTCATTTAAACAATTTTTAACTGGGTGCTTTCTAAGCCATGCGCGGTTTTATGCCGTGGTAAGTCGAGAAAATATCCCGCCAGAAAAGGTTTTAGGCTTGGCCGAATCCGAACAGCATGCTCGGCTTTGTTTTACAGTGACTGTTCGCTAATTGGGGTTTTTCTAGTTGGGGCGTTTTTTAGTTGGGGGTTCGCTAATTGGGTCGAAACCCAATTAAAAAGCAGCTAAACGTCAGAATGTGATGTCAAAAACGCGTTGACATTTTGTTTCCGTGTTTGGCGGGATCGATATTTTCTGGCGCGTAAAATTTTCCTTTGTTCAATGCAAAAAGTAAACAACATTGACGCTTGTCAAAACGCCCCAATTAGCGAACGGCATTCGCTAGTTGGGGTGAGGTCGTGCCCCAATTAGCGAACGATCACTGTACTGCTGAGCCACGGAAGTCCCCATCGCAGAAAGCATACGCAGGATTTTCTTATACTTGAAACAAAAAGCAAACAGTAGGCCATATCATATTAACCGAAGATGGGACACGGGTGACGCTAATGAATGAGCGAAAACACGACATGATTGACGTGCAGTCGACTTGGATGTTGGAACGCAATGGGGCGGAATAGAAGAAATTTTGCGGTCAAAATTCTTGGACGTCGTATTCCTTCCTGTTTGTAATGAGCAGGTTTAACCTTGGCATTAAAAAGATGTAGTGGCGTGTTTTGGCGAAGTTACTAAGGGAACGGCTATAAATTAAATCACGTTTTTTTGAGGGAGCGAGCCTACTTTAAGTCAAACCAACGTGTAGAGGTTCCATTAAAAAGATTTAGAAATGGAGACGTGAAAGTTTCCAAATTCAATATGACGTTTTCAACGATTAGTAACGTATGTAAGTAACTAAGTTTATGCGACCAAGACCATGGAAAGATGGGTGCATCTGTTTCCTGGATCAGTGGAAAGTCATTTCCGGGTGGGTTAGCAGATTTATATTCCTCATAAATTACAATTTTACAAGTGGTTGCAGAATTTAAATGGCATAGTAAAAGGCAAAACAAGGTAGAAAAACATCAAATTCTAATCCCCTCAGATTTTTTGTTTATAATCCTTGTATTCATTTATGGTGGAGTGGATATGTTATAAATATATGCGCCGAATCATCATAGTCTTATTGCATCAAAACTCATAAATCTGCTTATATTTACTATCCATACATTTGAACAACTAATCACATCTTCAATTGCATGCTTAATTTTTTTCATTTATTAAGCTTACATCTTAACAGATAACACTGAATTAACAATTTTACACCACAATACACAGTTCAAGGCCTCATCTCTCTATACCCAGTTGCTCCCCACGCCCGCCAAGTCGTTCTGCACCTGGGCCCTGTAGCATAATCAGACTAATAATATTAGCTACAAGTCAACAAATTACAAGTACATACTTGTAATTTGCGTCGCATAATAATGTTTTGCCAACTAATAATATTAGTTCTTCTTCTTATTGGCATTACATCCCCACACTGGGACAGAGCCGCCTCGCAGCTTAGTGTTCATTGAGCACTTCCACAGTTATTAACTGCGAGGTTTCTAAGCCAGTTTACCATTTTTGCATTCGTATATCATGAGGCTAACACGATGATACTTTTATGCCCAGGGAAGTCGAGACAATTTCCAATCCGAAAATTGCCTAGACCGGCACCGGGAATCGAACCCAGCCACCCTCAGCATGGTCTTGCTTTGTAGCCGCGCGTCTTACCGCACGGCTAAGGAGGGCCCAATAATAATATTAGTACTTGTATTATTAGTAAGGTTGAAATTACAAGTCCGTCAGGTTCATTTACCTGTCAAAATTCATCCGATAGTTCATTGTCAATGCGAAGTTAAACGATTTGTTTACGTTTGTTTGCAAATTTGTGGATAGAATACAGTGACTGTTCGCTAATTGGGGTTTTTCTAGTTGGGGCGTTTTTTAGTTGGGGGTTCGCTAATTGGGTCGAAACCCAATTAAAAAGCAGCTAAACGTCAGAATGTGATGTCAAAAACGCGTTGACATTTTGTTTCCGTGTTTGGCGGGATCGATATTTTCTGGCGCGTAAAATTTTCCTTTGTTCAATGCAAAAAGTAAACAACATTGACGCTTGTCAAAACGCCCCAATTAGCGAACGGCATTCGCTAGTTGGGGTGAGGTCGTGCCCCAATTAGCGAACGATCACTGTATATATTTTGACTGCAATAGGTATGCACGGAACACGAATTATTATCTCTGCAAATTTATTGGCATGATATTGGCATTTTTAACCAACCCAATGTAATACACACTAGAGTCGTTTTTACGTGGTCTTTGGGATTGACTTAAGTTTTAATTAAGGCGATTTGTAATTTACGACGTATCCTCCATGATAAATCGAATCCCGCTAGACTTGTTTGTTGTGTGTTTTTGAAGCGGGTTTAATTTACGTGTATTGTGAGACTTATGCGGGTTTGATTTTGCTTCTAATTCGAATATGAAATTTGGACGATTTCTTTTTTAGTTCAAAATACTAACTGATGAGAACATCGCAAAAAAAAATCTACTCAGAATTTAGGTAGTTTTTCCGTTTTTCCTTTCTTTCCCATAATTGTTGTCAAAAATAAGACAATATGCAATATTTGGGTGAACTAAACTCAGCTTTGGTTTTGTTTTTGTTTTAAGTGGATTAAGTTAAATTACTAAGTGTTAGGAAACTCATTTTACTCAAAATTGGGTTATTGGTCCATAGTACGGAGTTAAGCTAAAACAACCCACTTTTGAGTAGTTTTGGGTTTCTGTGTACTGCATAATTGCTAATGATCTTTAGCGCTCCACCATTTGAATACTTGATGTCAGCACTTAAAGTACTTCTACTATATCCAAAGTCATTTGAAAATTTTCATATTTCTCAGTGTTTTATAAACAAAAGAAATTTATTCTTAGTGCACAGTATTTCTTCTTCTTCTTTCTTCTTATTGGCATTACATCCCAACACTGGGACAGAGCCGCCTCGCAGCTTAGTGTTCATTAAGCACTTCCACAGTTATTAACTGCGAGGTTTCTAAGCCAAGTTACCATTTTTGCATTCGTATATCATGAGGCTAACACGATGATACTTTTATGCCCAGGGAAGTCGAGACAATTTCCAATTCGAAAATTGCTTAGATCGGCACCAGGAATCGAACCCAGCCACCCTCAGCATGGTCTTACCGCACGGCTAAGGAGGAGGGCCCCACAGTATTTCAGTATTTCATTATATGGTAATTTGAAGCAACTAGAATAGTAGTTTCTTTCTCCGTTAAAAACAATTAAACGATGCATAATTGAACCGTTTGTTTGAGAAACTGCATATGTAACATTTTTGGCCAAAATGAGATTTTTTATATATTCTGAATCCTCGTCCAAAAATACGTATTCTGGCAAAAAACACTTAAAAAACATTTGTTCAGGAGAGTATGATTTTTTTTCGTTTGTTTGAGAACCGACATATGTCCACGCACTGTGAAGAGCAGTTGAGGAGTACTGCTTACAGTTTTTGCACCAGAAGTGCCCCAGAGTGTTAAGTTTTGCCTTAAACTATTGATCTGTATCGAAGAAATTTAAAGATTCGGTGCCAATTTGTTCAAAACAGTTTTTTGTTGTTTTCTCGAAATTGTGTAAAATGGACTTATGCAGTTTCTCAAACAAATGATTCAATTACTTTGCACAGCCAAAATAATAAAATAAAAGCTACTTGTAAATTAAATTACAGCACCATTCATACTTGTAAAAGAAACTACAAGCCAACGCTTATAATTTCTACTTGTATTTTCTTTATGCAACAGTTACTTGTAAATTCCACTAATATTATTAGTGCGGTCAACTTGTAATATTAGTCTTGTAAATTCATACTTGTAGATTCATTATGCGACAGAAAAATACAAGTTACAAACTACGCTACTAATATTATTAGTAAAATTTCGATTATGCTACAGGCCCCAGGTCTGCCCACCTCGCTCGCTGCGCTCCACGCCTTCTTGTACCTTTTTTTTTTCTTGAGCAAGGGTAAACGGAAATCTGCAACCAGACACCTGAGGAGGTAACTCAGGTAGTGTGGGGATGAGTATGTCATGTAACTCTTACCCGACCCACCCTTTCGCCAGTCCGTAGGGTCCTAAAGCCCTTCCTCGTTTATGGTTGCAAACGATAGTGCATCGGTCAAGAATACTTCACGCAGAAAAATATATTGTAGAAACAACAATATTCCGGGTCAAATTCAACAATAAATATTGTTAACTCAGGGCTAATAATATTTTGTTTTTGAATTAATCCATAATATTGTTGTTTTTACAATCATAACATTGAGTTGCAATATTGTTGAATCAACAATATTATTGTTGAAATAAATGTAACTGTATTGTTGATTCAATATTATGACAACGATCGATTCAACAATATAATATTGTTGAAAGAATAATGATAAAAAGGCGTTGCTTTTTTATGTTCAGATATTAAAAGTAAAAATAAACAAATGAATGGTGAGATTTATTTTATTTTTAAGTCAGTTAGTAGTTTCATATTTCATATTATATTATATGGCATATCAAAACCGCTGCTTTTTCTACTGCCACTGGGTTACTGGTTAACCCTGTTGATTACTGTCATTGAAAGAAATGGAAATAAGAACTTGTTAAAAGTTTCCTCTTATTTTTTAGTCAAAAACTATACTTTTATTTACCTGGAATAATTTTCTGTTTTGTTACCGGACAGTTACCGGCAGGGTTTTCGTCCGGAATAAAGTGTTTTCGTCCGGAAGTGTTTTCGTCCGGAATAAAGTTTTTTGTGCAAATTTCGTTTTGAAAATGCTATAAATAAACCAATGTTAAATAAATATATTCTGTAAATTATTTTAATTGTTAGAACTTACGTGTACAGTCAATAAATTGTTTAATCCACATCATAGCCATAATTATATTTCCTTTTTTTTAATTTTTTCTCAAGGTTTTTTTTTCAAATACGCACTTAAAAATACACGCTCAATATGATTTAAGCAAATTCATAACAAACACGATTATTGTTAAAATTATAATCATATTGTTGATTTAAAAGGAACATATTGTAAAATCAACAATCGATTCTTTTTCATTCAACAATAGACCGATTGTTGAAATCAACAATATATATTTTTGGTTCAATCGTAAGACATTATGCTGCGTGTTGTACTGTTGTTAATTCTAATTCAGTAAAAATAATATTTTTGTGTTTAAGACATTTTAAGGCAAATTTTGGGCTGTGCAACATTTCAGAACGAATGAACCATCAGCCCAAAACGTCAGCCCCATATATTAACTGTCAAAGGTTGAGTAAAGTGCCCTGCGGTGTTTTGCTAGTGCGTTCGAATCCGTACGTCAAACAAGACCGAAAATGTCGAGGAAGCATTTTTTTTATCTATTTTTCAATTTCAAATTAAACAATGTTCTTTTCGATTTTTGAGTCTAAAGAAAAACTGACACGTTTAGAATGATTACCTTCATCGTTCCCTGAAAGAAAATCGAATATCGATTCTTCATTTTAGGACCCAATTAAGCAATACATCAGGGGGGGACTATTGAGAACGCTCACGCCTATGCTAACGAATTTGACGTCAATACACACAACATCGACTTCAAGGGTGGCTACCTCACCACCCGTCGATCGAACAACCACCGCGCATGAACCGCAATGACCTCTATATCTACATACTGAGGTCCCCGCAGCCCACCCGCGACGTGTTGGTTGTCAGGGTGAGCAAAGTGTTCACTGCATCACAGGTGCCCTTACTGCACTCGTTGGTTTTGTTCAAGACGCCACCACCGCTGCAGTTTCGACATAATCTGTTGAGATGCTGTGTTCACCGCATTCCATATAGCTTCCTCCCGGCACATCCTCTCGACGAGGTTGTTCGGGGTTGTATCCATACCACTAATAAGCAGCATGGCATTGCGTTCTACCTCGAATCGCGGGCATGCGAACATCACATGCTCTGCCGATTCTACCTCACCTACACATTCAGGACACTCCGCAGAATCTGCGAAGCCAAACCTGTGTAGGAATTTTTTAAAGCAATCATGTTCAGACAACACCTGTGTTAGGTGGAAGTTGACTTGACCATGCTTCCTATCAACCCAGTTGGACACATCCGGAATTAGTCTGTGGGTCCAACGACCTTCGACTGCGGTGTCCCATGCTCTTTGCCATTTGAGCAACTCTTGACACGTTGCACCGAGTCCCTTTCGTTGTAGCACTCCACATCTTCCTCTAGGAGTATGTCAATCGGCATCATCCCAGCTATAACGCACACCGCCTCATATGACATGGTGTGATATGCGCTCGCGACACGTAAGTACATCAGCCGGTGTACTCTGATCAATTTCTTTACATTGTACTCGGCTTTTAGTGCTACGGCCCATGCCGGCACGCCATAACGGATGATAGACAATGCTACGCCAGCTATCAGCCTACGCACTTGACTATGCACCGCCAATCTGTTGGACATCATTCGTGATAAAGATTTTATCGCCAATGAAGCCCGCTGACATGCATAATCGACGTGGCTCGTAAAATTGAGCTTATCGTCGATCATCACGCCCAGATGCTTGAGAGACCTCACGGAGTTAACTGTGCAGGTCCCTACTCTTATCCTCGCTTGCTGCAACCCGTGGCGGTTATGCACCACCACGACTTCCGTCTTGTGGTGTGCAAGGGACAACCGTCTCGAGTTGAGCCATTCTTCCACTCTGCCAATCGCGTATGAAGCCTTCAGTCTGACTTCGTCGAGAGTGTCTCCTGTTACCTCTAGCATTACGTCATCCGCGAAGCCTTCAATCTTCACACCGGCCGGGAGACTTAAGCGTAATACCCCGTCGTACATAATATTCCACAGAACCGGTCCGAAGATCGAGCATCTCCCCATGGGGTGTCATTCGCCATCCTGCACAGCTGTTCAAAGCAGGCTCGCTTGCTACATTTAATCTCGTAGTTCAGAGCTCTTCCCGCTGTCTGGAATACCCCACGTCTATCGAATCGCTCAGCGTCCGTTCTAGCACGTCGCAACCTTCTTTTAGCTGTAAGACAGGTTCTACGAAGATCTGCAATCGTGTCAGCATCGCTATATCACAGGCACGTGTTAGTACCTCTGTCAGTTCGTTACCGCTCAGTGCTGTAGTCCTACTTTCCCAGCGCAGCGCCTCCTCCCACAGTTCTTGATTGAACTGTGAGGTGCGCCATCCGGGATCAGTTGCCCCACCCCTTCTCGTCGTAGTTTTCCAGGTATACTCGACCATAAAACGTACCTCCTGATGGTCGCTAGAAGTATGACCCTCGTGGACCATCCATCCTGGTTCTTCAGTCCATCCTGCGCTGCAGAAGGTAACGTCGCTACATGAATCACCGCTCGGTCCTCTAAACGTTGGCACTTGTTGGCACTTCGCTCAGCAGAACTACGTTCAATACCGCTAGTGTCTCTAGCAGGATATATCCTCTAGCGTTAGTGAACCGGGAACCCCAGTCCACTGCCCGCCCACGCATTGAAGTCACCTGCTACAACTACTGGTTTAAGGCCAGTTAGTTTCGCCGCAAGAATATCAACTACCCTACACTACTAAAAATCCACACATATTTATTGGCAAAAATCCATAGATTTAACCTATGATGTATATCAGCGCACACATAACCATTCTCCACGCGAACTATTAATAAAATATATCTCCAAATAAACTTTATGTGTGGTCTCGAATTAGCGATAATTTAATTTATGTGTGGTTCTATATCGATAATATTAGGGTGGAGCTACTGCAAAAATTTATATCGGCGACACATATCCCAAGTAACAATTCTGTGACCGTTGGGTTTTATATGAATTTTAATAAGGTTTTATTGTGGGAATAATTAAAGCCTATGGTTTTATGGTGGTCATAAACAATGCTAACGAACAAAGGTTTTATATCACTCTTGAGATATCCATAAAACTCTTATAAACCATGTTTTAAAACTGAACTTTTTGTTAGCTTTGAAGTTTTAATAATAGTTTTATTATTGCTTTCAAATGCATCATAAAGCCAGTTTGGGTCACTGCTTTAAAACTACTCAACGTGACTCGATCTATTCGCCATGTTGTATTTGGAAAGCAGTGTTGCTGTATAACTTATACGTGAATTATGCAATAAGACGCATGATGAGGTTAGCATATTTTTATCGACATAATGAGAGTGACATGTGTGTTTGATAAACTTAAGATGCTTCTCATTTCCCAAAGTTAGTTTTGATTTAGATTTGGGAAATGAGACACATAAATGTGAAATGCTATTAAATATATGCATTTAATTGACTTGCGGCTTTTCATGAAAAGCCGATGCGATGAAGAATCATTTTAATTCACAATGATTTCAAGTTTCCGATTTATAAAAAAAATGAAGGAGAAAATAATTTTAGCATTTTTTTTCATGCTAATGTGCTCCTGGTTAAAGAATTTGTCCTTGTAACATACACACATAGGGGAAAAGACGGCTTTGGCAGGTTTCGTTCTATAATTGGCAGGGGGGTTTTTGTCGACCGAATTTTATGAAACTCGGCCACAATATTCTTTGATATGCAAAGAATGTTTAGGCCAAATTTGAGCATAATCAGTCATAAAAAAAACCCCTGACAATAATAGAACAAAACCTGCCAAATCCGTCATTCCCCCTATATGATTTCTTTTCTACAAACTACACCAAAAATACGAATGGGTAATATTCCATATATTCGCAGGTTCACTAATTTCAAGAAATTACTAGCATTCGTAAATTTATTATACGGTTCCGCAAATCTGCTTTAATTTCCACAGATTTGGCATCGTTGCCCGTAGGATGAAAAAGTGCTTCCCGCCTCAGCCACTAGGCTGCGTGTTATCGAACCAAAGGCCATCTGTTGTAGGGAAGTGTAATCTGGACAAAGTTTTATAACAAGTTTAAAACGGTCATGAAATAACCAAAGATAATAAGGTACCAGTCAAAACGATTAATGCAAGAGATGGCGTTTTTTCAATGGTAGTAAAATCAAAATTTCATCACTATAAAACTACTGATCAGTGCAAACTATGTGTAGAAGATAATATTTTCACCTCATACTTCATTCCTTATCACTACTTTCTTCTAAAACACCACCATTTGCCATAAATTTCCAAAATACCTGGTTTTCCCATACATTTTATCGATTTCCAACTACCATTCTTCCATGAGCTCATGGTGAAAATTGTAAAAATCTCAAAACATAGAGTAGCAGGCTTAACAACACAGATAGAAACGCCGGTATCGCCACTCAGTGACGAGTACCGTAAACATGGTGCTCGGAAGGTTGTTGTCTACACTTTTTACGGCTGCTGCACCCTGGAAGTAAATGTCATCGAAGTAAACAGTCGGTCCCTTATTATTGAGGTTATCACAAAAGCCATTGAGCTATTTGTCGTCAGATTTTTTGTTTTCATAAAAAGGAATGTCGCCATGTTGAAATAAAGATCAACGTCATAGCCGTGATTGAAAAAATACATCAATTACAATCAAATTGATTATTCATTAGTGGCATTAAATTATTTCAGAGGTTTTTTGATAGAAGCACAGTTGCTTTATTGAAAACTATTTGAAATTGAAATATTTTGAGCAGTTTAGAAAATTATTCAATTTCCTATTTTCATGTGATTATTCGATAATTTCGAGGCGCGTTGATTTTAAGCTTCTACAAACTCAATATTCACGGTAAATTTGGTTGCGCATGTCATTCTGTTGTATGAACTACTTAAACAATACTTCATTTTCAACATCAACCATTACAAGTAAAATCAGAAGCTTCATTTTCCAGACATCAGGGGACATTGCTATCTAGTGAAAATATAAACAAAGGCAATGGAGTGACAATAAATATAATCCATAATATGAAATTGAAACAGTTTCATTGTTACTCTTATGATGGTCACGACAACCTCTTATAGAGTATCAACAAATTCAATACTATGTTTTATTGCAGTTTTATTACTACTCTTAATACGGTTTTAATAACTTCTTCTAGATTGGTCCATTAGGCCGGAAGGCTATCTTAATGATGTTATGAAGAGGTTTTGGTGGAGTTATTAGTTTTATTATCAACTGGTCATGAAAACCTCTTATAGAGCGTGATAAATCTTAAAATGTTACTTGGGATATCTTATATAGATATTTTTGGCAGTGTAGTGTACTGCTCTATACTCCATCTAGGAGTGGTTAAAGTTTAGCTGTGTCTTGCATGTCTTGACCCTTCTAGAGGCCGGACAGGCCTGAGCACCGGTGAGATGCCTGTTGTCTGTCCCCGGAGGACAGATCAGACATCTCGGTGCAGTATGGTGGTTTTCGGCTCCGCACCTCCGGCACAGCTTACCACGGCCAGGTCCCTTACAGTCATAGGACTTATGGCCGTGGCCAAGGCACCTGTAACAGGCCTGATTGGGTTAGCTTGTGCTCAGCGAGCACACCGACCAGCCCACCTTCAGTTTTACCTTATCCAGCACCTTCTTGGCCTCGGCCATAGGTACTTGGAATGAGGCAACCTGCATTCCCGCAAAGCCTTTGCGTAACCGAATCGCGGATTCCTGGATCTCGACATTGCACTGATCTCTCAGTGCGTCTACCAGGTCTCCGGCTTCAGTTATTTCATCCATGCCCTTGCACTGGATGTTCAAGACTGGGCACAGGGCTCTAACCTGAACCCCGTCACCCAGGACCTCCTCCGTCAACTTTTTATACTCGGAACTCTTCCGAGTAGCATCCCGCTTCAAGACGAGAATCATCTCGCCTTTGCGCGTTCTTCGGATGCAGTTGACATCCCCTCCTAGACTAGAGATCTTCTCGGTGCCTCTCATAGCCTTTAGGACTTCGGCATAGCTTTTATCGTCATACTTGACAATAATCGCTTCACCTCTGTCCTTCCACTTGTCGCTGCCATTGGAAGGCGCACCCTTTTTCACACGGGCTCTACCCTTCTTCGCCGTGACCCGCTCCGCTCCTTGCGACCTGCTGACGACTTCGTTTCGCATTTCTTGGATTCACGACCTCCGTCCATGGCAGGTCTTCCTCCCGGCGATCTTCTGGTATCATCCTTGGTGGAGGTACCATGTTCCTCTCGGTCTTATCCACTCGGACCTTCTCGACTGTCCTTACCGAGGCTTTATTAGCTACTTTCGGGTCCGCCTCCTGCGTGACTTAGCTAAGGAGTTGCTCCGCTAATTGCCATACGCCGTTGAAGCTCTGCAGTCTGGCTCTCCGCCAGCTGCTTCCCCTCTGTAAGGAGCCGAATCTTCGATTCAGCCTCCTTCGAGGCCTTCACCGCTTGGCTAACCGCCAACTCCTTCTCCTCAGTAAGAAGACGGATCTTGTGCTCCGCCTACTGTCGTGCGGGGCTACTTTGTACACTTAAGTTTTTCAATAGTTGGAAACATAAATCCTGTTTATATGCATATTATGACTATTTTGGTAAAATACTATTTTTCTCCATTTTACATGCATCCTCTATAAAATCAGATTTAATCTTTTTTCAGCTGCTAAAACTTTTGCTTAAGGTAAACGTTGTTTCCATAAATCAAAGTAAGCCCTCTATCATCTGTACAAGCACCTATAACTTTGCGAAAATAATTCAATAAAAGAATATTTGTATATAGTGTGTAAAAAGAAGCTCCCCTAAAAGTTAGGCAACTTATTTTTACTCAATCCATTGTACATTTGTAATTGCCACACAAGATTCATACTTATGCAATGGCAGGCATAGAAAAGCTTTCAATTAATAACTGAGGAAATGTTAATAGAATAGTTGAAAAGCAGGCCAAGTTCCAGTTGGAATGTAGAGCCATTGAAGAAGAAGAAGAAGAAGAAGAAGAAGAAAATCAGTGTAAAACTGTAAACTGTAAAAATTATTAATCGTGTGTATATGTAAAATAATTTTATTATTCATTCAATTACGGTTTTTTTCGTTCAAATCTTTCGTACACATCCATGTATGTACAACATATAAAAAATGTAATTACACAGAGAACCAACAGATGATGTTTGGGACTAACATCATCCTCAATGTGTAAAAACTGATTATCCAAAGTCAAGCAATACCAGCGCCGGGCGTGTCCGAATGCAGGTCAATTAAGGAATAGGTAGGAAATTGTTGTCGTGATACTCGCTTTGATGGAAGCCGACGAGTCATCTGCACTTCCACGAGAAATCATTGGGATGTTGGATATATAGAGTAGGAAGTGTAGAAGGGTTCGT
Source organism: Armigeres subalbatus (assembly GCF_024139115.2). Taxonomy (NCBI): domain Eukaryota; kingdom Metazoa; phylum Arthropoda; class Insecta; order Diptera; family Culicidae; genus Armigeres; species Armigeres subalbatus. The sequence continues at coordinate 6,287,340 of NC_085139.1, read as the reverse complement.
TTTGGTAAACGGTTTGCCGTGTGTAGCGTGTAGTTTGATGAAGTTTAAACGGAAACACAATCGGACGCGCACTAATTAATCGACTTATCGTCCGCATTTAGCAGAACAAAATATTTCGATGATCGCGCGATTGCTCTGCGTACTAATAGAAACACGATAAAGTTAAGCAAGAAATGTACAGTTTACTCGTTAGCCGTTAGGCAAACTATTGTATAGTTGCTGGTTTTCATTTACATAGGAATAAATAGAAATTTCAACGAACTATTAATTGAGTGGGGGCACCGCAATATCAGGATTTTGGAACACCAACTAGATTGTTTTTGATTTTTTTTATAGATGTCAGCCGATTCAATATAAGTATTTATAAATATAACAATATATTGAATGCAAAGGAACGGATTTACCGAAGCAGTGAATACATCATTCCTGTATCGTTGACGAAGCTTCTAGTTCTATTCCATTTCCCGCTTCCAAACGCCTACCTTCATATATATGTATGTCACATATGTCACCTTCCTAGAAGGAATTCCCTCGAATCTATTTTTATCCGAACGTTCAGCGGCATCGCGAAGATTTTTTGATTTTGAAGTTCTGCAGATCAAAATTGGAGATTCCGGATGTCAGCATTTTTTTATAGGTATGACTTATCCGATCGTAAGCGTGAGCTAGGGCTTATGGATTGGGAATCTACTGAAATTCGTTAACGCGGGCAGCAGGGACTCTGTCCAAGGGCTTGACGATCCCTCCCCAGGCCATCTGCGAGTTGTGGGGCTTGCCTAGGATGTGGTGGGGTTTGACAGTGGGCCCTGTTAAATTCCTATAAAAAGCTGCATGTATCCGCAAGTAGGCCCCACCAAAGCGACCGTTTGCCGCTCAAAGCGCACAAGCCCAAGTCCTGGTGTTAGGTGGGACGCTAAACAGCCCTGACACGACGGCCCTCCGACGAGACAGGAAGTTTGCGCAGGCCCAATAAGCCGCCTGGAAAATCAATAATTACGAACAATATAAGAGATAATGCGACTCGATATAATCGGCAAAGACCTAGGCGACGAATAAAGGATCACGATTGGAAGCTTGGAACATGGAACTGCAAGTCGCTAGGTTTCACAGGTTGCAACAGGATGATCTACGATGAATTACATCCCCGCAATTTCGACGTCGTGGCGCTGCAGGAGATTTGCTGGACAGGACGGAAAGTGTGGAAAAGCGGGCATCGAGCGGCTACCTTCTACCAAAGCTGTGGCACCACCATAGTGCTGGGTAAGATGCGCCAACGCGTGATTGGGTGGCAGCCAATCAACGCAAGGATGTGCAAGCTGAGGATTAAAGGCCGTTTCTTCAACTATAGCATCATCAACGTACACTGCCCACATGGAGGGAGACCGGACGACGAGAAAGAAGCGTTCTACGCACAGCTGGAGCAGAGATACGATGGATGCCCACTGCGGGACGTCAAAATCGTCATCGGTGACATGAACGCACAGGTAGGAAGGGAGGAAATGTATAGACTGGTCATCGGGCCGAATAGTCTGCATACCGTATCGAACGACAACGATGCATAAACTTCGCAGCGTCCCGCGGAATGGTAGTCCGAAGCACCTTCTTTCCCCGCAAAAATATCCACAAGACCACATGGAGATCACCAAACCAAGAAACGGAAAATCAAATCGACCACGTTCTAATCGACGGTAAATTCTTCTCCGACATCACGAACGGCCGCGCTTACCGCAGTGCGAATATTGAAACCAACTACTACCTCGTTGCAGTATGCCTGCGCTCAAAACTCTCGAAGGTGTACACCCCGCGTCGACGTCGGAAGCCGCGGCTCAACATTGGGCGGCTCCAAGCTGGTAGACTAGCCCAAGAATACGCGCAGCAGCTGGAAGTGGCACTCCCAACGGAAGAGAGAAATGGCTGGAGAAATATTCGATCCGCCATTGGTAGCACCGAAACCGCTGCATTTGGCACGGTGCCCCGGGATCAGAGAAACGACTAGTATGACGGCGAATGTGAGCAGTTAGCAGAAGAGAAGAATGCAGCATGAACGAGATTGCTGCAACACCGCACGAGGGCGAACGAGGCACGATATAAACAGGCGCCGAACATACAAAGTTCGATTTTCCGGAGGAAAAAGCGTCAGCAGGAAGATCGAGACCGTGAAGAGACGGAGCAACTGTACCGCGCTAATAACACACGAAAGTTCTATGAGAAGTTAAACCGTTCACATAAGGGCCACGTGCCACAGCCTGATATGTGTAAGGACATAAACGGGAACCTTCTTACGAACGAGCGTGAGGTGATCCAAAGGTGGCGGCAGCACTACGAAGAGCACCTGAATGGCGATGTGGCAGACGAAGATGACGGTATGGTGATGGACCTGGGACAACGCGCGCAGGACATAATTCTACTGGCTCCGGATCTCCAGGAAATCCTGGAGGAGATTGGCCGGCTGAAGAACAACAAAGCCCCTGGGGTTGACAAACTACCAGGAGAGCTATTTAAACACGGTGGTGAGGCACTGGCTAGAGCGCTGCACTGGGTCATTACCAAGATTTGGGAGGAGGAAGTTTTGCCGCAGGAGTGGATGGAAGGTGTCGTGTGTCCCATCTACAAAAAGGGCGATAAGCTGGATTGTAGCAACTACCGCGCAATCACATTGCTGAACGCCGCCTACAAGGTACTCTCCCAAATTTTATGCCGCCGACTAGCACCAACTGCAAGGGAGTTCGTGGGGCAGTACCAGGCGGGTTTTGTGGGCGAACGCTCCACCACGGACCAGGTGTTCGCCATTCGACAAGTACTGTAGAAATGCCGCGAATACAACGTGCCCACACATCATCCATTCATCGACTTCAAATCCGCATATGATACAATCGATCGGGACCATCAGCTATGGCAGCTAATGCATGAACACGGATTTCCGGATAAACTGACACGGTTGATCAAAGCGACGATGGATCGGGTGATGTGCGTAGTTCGAGTTTCAGGGGCATTCTCGAGCCCCTTCGAAACGCGCAGAGGGTTACGGCAAGGTGATGGTCTTTCGTGTCTGCTATTCTACATCGCTATGGAAGGCGTAATACGAAGAGCAGGGATTAACACGAGTGGTACAATTTTCAATAAGTCCGTCCAGCTATTTGGCTTCGCCGACGACATAGATATTATGGCACGTAACTTTGAGAAGATGGAGGAAGCCTACATCAGACTGAAAAGGGAAGCCAAGCGGATCGGACGAGTCATCAACACGTCGAAGACGAAGTACATGACAGGAAGAGGTTCTAGAGAAGACAATGTGAGCCACTCACCGCGAGTTGGTATCGGTGGTGACGAAATCGAGGTGGTAGAAGAATTTGTGTACTGCCGAAAATGATACCAGCAGAGAAATTCGGAGACGCATAGTGGCTGGAAATCGTACTTACTTTGGACTCCGCAAGACTCTCCGATCGAATAGAGTTCGCCGCTGTACCAAACTGACAATCTACAAAACGCTCATTAGACCGGTAGTCCTCTACGGACACGAGACCTGGATGATGCTCGTGGAGGACCAACGCGCACTTGGAGTTTTCGAAAGGAAAGTGCTGCGTACCATCTATGGTGGGGTGCAGATGGCGGACGGTACGTAGAGGAGGCGAATGAATTACGAGTTGCATCAGCTGTTGGGAGAGCCATCCATTGTTCACATCGCGAAAATCAGACGACTGCGGTGGGCCGGGAACGTAGCCAGAATGTCGGACAATAAACCGATGAAAATGGCTATCGACAACGATCCGACGGGCACAAGAAGGCGAATTGCGCAGCGGGCAAGGTGGATCGATCAGGTGGAAGACGACTTGCGGACCCTCCGTAGACTGCGTGGTTGGCGACGTGTAGCCATGGACCGAGCCGAATGGAGAACACTCATATATACCGCACAGGCCACTTCGGCCTTAGTCTGAATAAATGAATGAAAATGAAATGAATGAAATTCGTTAATCCTTACAGCTGTTAAAGTCATTCAAAGTTTAAGAATTCGAAAAAAATGAGTCAAAAAAGCAACGCACGACAGTATCTAAAAATTATACGATTTTTTGTAAGTAAGAACCCTCTACGGACATAAAGCGTGGACGTTAAAAGAGGCGGCTCGGAAAGCTTTCGGGGTTTTCAAGCGAAGAGTGCTGCGTACAAAACTTTGTGGATAACTAGAAACTGGGTGATGGGCGTAGACGTATGAATCACGAGCTGGTCTGCCGCTAACCGCAAGTCGAGCACATCTGTATATGGGCCTCCATAAACAGATGTGCTCGACTTGCGGTTAGCGGCAGTGTATCAAGAGTTCAGTGGGCTGGTCACTTAGTACAAATGTCGGAAAACAGAATAGCGAAAACAATATTCAACAGAGAACCGGATAGAGGCCAGGGACTTCACGAATATGCAGGCTGCACACAGTGGAATCGAACCTGGGAACCCCATACGTTTGGAGAAACTGGAGAAACATCGCCCAAGACTGACGATTATGGAGCTTCACAGTACGCCAGGCACAGGCGTATCGATGATGTAGACAACCAGGTACTCAGGTACGTTCCCTTCGAATTTTGCAAACAACAATCTACATTATATTGAATCTTTAACAGAAAACCATAATCGACTAAGTGTTTCATTAAATTATTTTATTATCATTTTTTAGTTGAAACAATGTCGATGATTTAAACTTAATTATTTTTCTCGGAGGCGATTCTTTCCATCGAAATTATCGAAAAAAAACATGAGCGGGTTGGGGTCATCATTTGCCTATTTATACGATTGCGCGGGCGAAAACGAAGACAAATGCGTTCGTTCAAGTGCAAGTGCATGGATGATCGCGACTTCCGCCGTCGCTCGCTGGTACCTCCACCATGATGGATCTGGTCATCTACCCGTCAAAGTTTTCGGTATGGTAGCCAGCTGGCCGCCCCAAGCACTACCCAAATACCCATTCAGCAGAGCAGCGTTTAAAAATATGACGACGGGCCATCAAACTGCGCATCGTCACGACATTACCATAACGACCGGCGACAAACACGGCTACAATGCGATGTAGTTAGGCGATATCCATTTTTAACGTAATAATTGTTATGCTTGTTCAAACTACGGGCTTGTTACCTCTTTCTCTCGAAGTTAGTTTGAAAACTATTATAATATTCGTATTCTAAACGTGATATTATTTATATTATTTGCAGAACTTTCTCAAACAACATTGAAGGTTGCTTACTCAAATGGCCCAAGAATTCCGGATCTTATATCAAAACTTTATTTTTGGAGTGATCCTCTAGCCTCACTGTGCAACTGTGAATTGCCTGCTAATATGTATGTAAAGCTAGCATAAGAAAAGGAGATTTGTGTGATCTAACTCTTACTGATGTAACAAAATCCATTCCGAATATGTGTTTGAATTTGCATCAAAACACTAAAAAGCAAAGCTTTTCCACTGCTACGGTGGATTAATCTGTTTATTTTTACAATGCTGCCGCACGTAGCATGTTCGCGGTACGGCGGCGTATTGCGTTGGAGGAAGTCGCTGGTTGACAGATTTTCACCCCAAACTGAGTGTGAGATAATTAATGCTTGGATGTCGTCCGAGCTCTATGCACGCGAAGGTCTTTCCCTGGCTCGGGTTATGCACCCTGGCCGATGATGATGAACCGTTGGTTGTGGTTGATTTTTGGCGCTTTCAGTAGGAAGTTGTACGTAGATTAATTTTGTGGCTTGTAATGAATTACGAATTCAATAGTATGAATATCTCTATCTCAATCTTATATATGTCGAAACCTAGTTGCACGAATACACAAAAGTGTTGTTGAACTTTCATCATATTCCAATTACTTTGTAATCTATTCCTCATAGGTACTTATTTTAATAGAGGACTGAATTGACGATGTGTTCCCATTATGTACTTATATTGGGCGCCCAAATTGAGCGCCAACTGCAAGCTATTAATTTTAAGAATCAGCACTAAAAATAGGTTCAATTTTGCTGAAAAAATAGTCCAGTTGCTGTACGAGTGGCTATTGATAACGGACATATGGAAACACACCTCTAACTTGAAATAGGAACAGCTCACTATACATGTAATAAAATCAACTTTATAGGGATAGATTGGCTGCCCTCTGGATGTGGAATAGGGAGCAAACGTGATAGCATATGAATCGTCAATCAACGCAACAATGCAATGCAAAATTCAATTATAATCCCATCCGTTCGCTCCGACTAATTCTAAACCATACCTAAGGTAAACGGCATGTGATTGTCATTGCCCTTGCATTTTCTTTGAGGTTGGAGAGCGATGATGCACTTCGAGTTCATTGAAATAACAGAGGACTGAAGAGGAGGATTGTCACTACTATTACGACTTTCATTACTTTGATCACTACAAGTCCGAATGGGAAAGCACTATCATGAAGGCCATTCTTCTGAATCATCATCGAATGGGTCAATTCAACTACATGAACGTACGTATTTCGTGAACAGGCAAGTATTTGGTTTCCTATCCAGTTTTCCGCGAGCGGTAATGACCGCCAGCTTGCCTGCGGATTAGTCTCTGATTTGTTATTTCTGGAGGTCAACTGCACCCACCGTTCGAGCATTTTGATCAATGTGGTATAAAAGAAGGCTTGAATTCACTTAACACGTACGTCCCCAACCCCCATTTTACGACAAAACTCAAAATTCAAAACCACGCTGCTCAGCCAATTTCTAACGGATTTTCAAGCAATCTTCTGGAATCGATCACAAAATTCCTATAGTTTTAGGAACCGAGGTCAATTTTTGTGCAATGGCCATGGTTCCGGAGATATTCCGGGGAGTACTGGGGTTACCCCCTCCCGGAAAAAATGGTCACTGGCAGATCGACTTCGAAATCCATCGAGCGACATGTCAAACTTCATGATTTTGCAAAACAAGTACACTGGAGTACATTTCAACGACTTTTGATCGAATTGGCCACCCACCGGGTGCTTCCAGGGCCTGGTTCCCTTGGGGAAGTGGCCAATATCCGTCCAATCTTGGAACCCATCTTGCGACATGTCAAACTTCATGATTTTGCAAAACAAGTACACTGGAGTACATTTCGGCGACTTTCGATCGAATTGGCCACCCTCCAGGTGCTTCCAGGGCCTGGTTCCCTTGGGGAAGTGGCCAATATCCGTTCAATCTTGGAACCCATCTTGCGACATGTCAAACTTCATGATTTTGCAAAACAAGTACACTGGAGTACATTTCGGCGATTTTCGATCTGATTGGCCACCCTCCGGGTACTGACAGGGCCTTGTTCCCTTGGGAAAGTGGTCAATATTCGTCCAATCTTGGAACCCATCTTGCGACATGTCAAACTTCATGATTTTGCAAAACAAGTGCACTGGAGTATATTTCGGCGACTTTCGATGGAATTGGCCACCCTCCGGATGCTTTCAGGGCCTGGTTCCCTTGCGGAAGTGGCCAATATCCGTTTAATCTTGGAACCCATTTTGTGACATATCAAACTTCATGATTTTGCAAAACAAGTACACTGGAGTACATTTCGGCGACATTCGATCGAATTGGCCACCCTCCGGGTGCTTCCAGGGCCTGGTTCCCTTGGGGAAGTGGCCAATATCCGTTCAATCTTGGAACCCATCTTGCGACATGTCAAACTTCATGATTTTGCAAAACAGGTACACTGGAGTACATTTCGGCGACTTTCGCTCGAATTGGTTACCCTCCGGATGCTTTCAGGGCCTGGTTCCCTTGGGAAAGTGGCCAATTTTCGTTTAATCTTGGAACCCATCTTGCGACATGTCAAACTTCATGATTTTGCAAAACAAGTATACTGAAGTACATTTCGGCGATTTTCGATCGAATTGGCCACCTTCCGGGTACTTCCAGGTAGACCTGTGCGCTGATTGATATTTTACCGGCGGTGGCGTGATAGATCATTTTCAGGCAGCAGCGGCGGCGTCACGCCGTTAGTGATCAGCGGTGGAGTGGATCGGCGTAAACCAGTTCAAGCGCCAAAATTTCTTCAGAAATTCATCAAGGAATTCTTCCAGAAGTTCCTCCACTAGTTTTTTTTAAAAAGATCGTCAAGAAATTCCTTTGGACATTCCTCCGTAAGTGCCTCTGGGAAGTTACTCCAGAAACTCCTCTTTGATTTCGTCTGGAAGTTCCTTCAGGAATTCCTCTGGAAGCTATTTTAGGAATTCATCTGGAAGTTCCTCCAGGAGTTCCTCCGAGAATTCCTCCGGTAGTTTCTCCAGGAATTCCTCCGAAGGTTTCTCCATGAATTCTTCCAGAAGTTCCTCCAGGAATTGCTCCGGAAGTTCCTCCAGGAATTCCTCTGGAAACTGGAATTGACCACCAAATTTCTGGAGGATTTTCCGGATTCCTGGAGGAATTTCCTGATGGAGCATATTGGATAAATCCTGAAGGAACGTCCGGACGAATTCCCGGAGGAACTTCGGCAGGAATTCCTGAAGGAACTTCCGGAAGAATTCCGGTACGAATTTCCGGAGGAATTACTGAAGGAACTTCCAGAGGAATTACTAGAAAAACTTCCGGAGAAAGTACTGGGGAAACTTCCGGAAGAATGAATGTAGGAACTTCTAAAGGAATTACTGGAAGAACTTCCGGAGGAATTCCTGGAGAAACTCCCGGAGGAATAACTGGAACTTCTTGGAGGAACTTCCGGAGGAACTCCTGGAGGAACTTCGGGAGGAATTCCTGGAGGAACTTCCGAAGGAGTTCCTTGAAGAACTTCTGGAGGAATTTCTGAAAGAACTTCCGGATGAATTCCTGGAGGAACTTCGGGAGGAATTCCTGGAGGAAATTCCGGAGGAATTCCTGGAGGAAATTCCGGAGGAATTCCTGGAGGAAATTCCGGAGGAATTCCTGGAGGAAATTCCGGAGGAATTCCTGGAGGAAATTCAGGAGGAACTTCCGGAGGAATTCCAGGAGGAAATTCCGGAGGAATTCCAGGAGGAAATTCCGAAGGAATTCCAGGAGGAAATTCCGGAGGAATTCCTGGAGGAAATTCCGGAGGAATTCCTGGAGGAAATTCCGGAGGAATTCCTGGAGGAAATTCCGGAGGAATTCCTGGAGGAAATTCCGGAGGAATTCCTGGAAGAAATTCCGGAGGAATTCCTGGAAGAAATTCCGGAGGAATTCCTGGAAGAAATTCCGGAGTAATTCCTGGAGGAACTTCCGGAGGAACTCATGGACGAACTTCCGGATGAATTCCTGGAGGAACTTCCGGAAGAATTCCTGGAGGAACTTCCGGAGGAACTTAGGAAAGAATTCCTGGAGGAATTTCCGGAGGAATTCCTGGAAAAACTTCCGGAGGAATTCCTGGAGGAACTTCCGGGGGAACTCCTGGAGAAACTTTCGGAGGAAGTCCTGGAGGAACTTCCGGAGGAATTCCTGGAGGAACTTCCGTAGGAATTCCTGGAGGAACTTCCGTAGGAATTCCTGGAGGAACTTCCGTAGGAATTCCTGGAAGAACTTCCGTAAGAATTCCTGGAAGAACTTCCGTAGGAATTCCTGGAGGAACTTCCGTAGGAATTCCTGGAGGAACTTCCGTAGGAATTCCTGGAGGAACTTCCGTAGGAATTCCTGGAGGAACTTCCGTAGGAATTCCTGGAGGAACTTCCGTAGGAATTCCTGGAGGAACTTCCGTAGGAATTCCTGGAGGAACTTCCGTAGGAATTCCTGGAGGAACTTCCGTAGGAATTCCTGGAGGAACTTCCGTAGGAATTCCTGGAGGAACTTCCGTAGGAATTCCTGGAGGAACTTCCGTAGGAATTCCTGGAGGAACTTCCGTAGGAATTCCTGGAGGAACTTCCGTAAGAATTCCTGGAGGAACTTCCGTAGGAATTCCTGGAGGAACTTCCGTAGGAATTCCTGGAGGAACTTCCGTAGGAATTCCTGGAGGAACTTCCGTAGGAATTCCTGGAGGAACTTCCGTAGGAATTCCTGGAGGAACTTCCGTAGAAATTCCTGGAGGATCTTCCGTAGGAATTCCTGGAGGAACTTCCGTAGGAATTCTTGGAAAAGCTTCCTAAATGAACTTCCAGACGAAATCCGGGAGGAGTATCTGGAAGAATTTCCCAGAGGCACTTATGGAGAAATATCTGGAGAAATGTCCAAAGGATTTCTTGACTTTTGAAAAAACTCGTAGAGGAACTTCTGGAAGAATTCCTGGAGATACTTCTGAAGAAATTTTGGCGCTTGAAACTGGTTCACGCCGAACCACGCCGCCGCCAATCACCAAAGGCGTGATGGCGCCACACCGCCGCCACTGGCTGCAAATGATCTATCAGGCCACCGCCGGTAAAATATCAATCAGCGCATGGAAGTACCCGGAAGGTGGCCAATCCGATCGAAAACTACCGAAATGGATTCCAGTTTACTTGTTTTGCAAAATCATGAAGTTTAACATGTCGCAAGATGGGTTCCAAGTTTGGACAAATATTGGCCACTTCCCCAAGAGAACCAGGCCCTGGAAGTACCCAAAGAGTGGCCAATTCAATCGAAAATCGCCGAAATGTACTCCAGTGCACTTGCTTTTCAAAATCACGAAGTTTGACATGTCGCAAGATGGGTTCCAAGATTGGACGAATATTGGCCACTTCCCCAAGGGAACCAGGCCCTGGAAGTACCCGGAGGGTGGCCAATTCGATCAAAAATCGCCGAGATTTACTCCATTGAACTTGTTTTGCAAAATCATGAAGTTTGACATGTCGCAGAATGGATTCCAAGATTCAACGAAAATTGGCCACTTCCCCAAGGGAACTAGGCCCTGAAAGCACCCGGAGGGTGGCTAATTCGATCGAAAATCGCTGAAATGTACTCCAGTGTACTTGTTTTGCAAAATCATGAAGTTTGACATGTCGCAAGATCGGTTCCTAGATTGAACGGATATTGGACACTTCCTCAAGGGAACCAGGCCCTGGAAGTACCCGGAGGGTGGCCAATTCGATCGAAAATCGCTGAAATGTACTCCAGTGTACTTGTTTTGCAAAATCATGAAGTTTGATATGCCGCAAGATGGGTTCCAAGATTGAACGGATATTGGCCACTTCCTCAAGGGAACCAGGCCCTGGAAGTACCCGGAGGGTAGCCAATTCGATCGAAAATCGCCGAAATTTACTCCATTGTACTTGTTTTGCAAAATCACGAAGTTTGACATGTCGCAAGATGGATTCCAAGATTCAACGAAAATTGGCCATTTCCCCAAGGGAACCAGGCCCTGGAAGCACCCGGAGGGTGGCCAATTCGATCGAAAATTGCCGAAATGTTCTCCAGTGTACTTTTTTTGCAAAATCATGAAGTTTGACATGTCGCAAGATCAGTTCCAAGATTGAACGGATATTGGCCACTTCCGCAAGGGAACCAGGCCCTGGAAGTACCCGGAGGGTGGCCAATTCGATCGAAAATCGCCGAAATGTACTCCAGTGTACTTGTTTTGCAAAATCACGAAGTTTGACATGTCGCAAGATGGGTTCCAAGATTGGACGAATATTGGCCACTTCCCCAAGGGAACCAGGCCCTGGAAGTACCCGGAGGGTGGCCAATTCGATCAAAAATCGCCGAAATTTACTCCATTGTACTTGTTTTGCAAAATCATGAAGTTTGACATGTCGCAAGATAGAT